>NC_056733.1:737457533-737620033 GCF_019279795.1 Protopterus annectens | reverse complement strand
AGCACGTTCAATCTTATCTTTCTTGCCCTTACTAATGATTAGAGGTGGGGTTTTCTTTCCATCTAGACAAATTGTCAAAATACAGGTAACACATGCACTCTCATAACCAGTGGAGGGAATGTAGATTGACGAGGTACCCCTCTGATCAATTGTTGTTTGAGATCCTTGGCCCATAAACACTGCAGTTTCACCCATAGCAATCATGTTGGAGAGTTGGTATTTAGAAAAGTCAATGCCATCAACAAAGGACTTGAATGCAAGTGCACGTTTAATAACTTCAGTATCTTTCAGCTTGAACAGTGTTATTGATCTTCTTAGAGACAGTTCATATCACTGAAGAAAGCCATCCAGCCAATGTTGTGATGCTTTGAATCTTTCTGGGGATATTTCTAACTGTGGTGCCATTGCAAGGGCAAATGCTTGAACATCAGACCTGTGCACAACCAAAGCCTTTGCTCTCCTGTAAGCAATCCATTCACAGATGATGTCTTCCAGCTCAGGAAATAAGGGTTGCCGACCTGACCCACACTTGCACTTCTTAGCCTTTCCCTCGTTGGCCTGTTGACTAAGCCAATCATATGCTGCATGTCATTTTTGGACCATTCGTAGATCTAACTTCTTCTCTTTGCAGAAAGCCTTCAGATTCTTTCCCCGGGAGTTATCCACAATTCCTTTCTTGTACATGACGCAATAGCGCTTTCTTTTTGGACTCATATTGTCCTGTGGGGGGTTAATTGAAGACTTACGAGACCAGAGTAGCAGTGAAAAATGGCGACGGTTAGAAGACATAACCACAGCCGTTCGTTATCAAGCACGTGCAGTTTACGTGCTTTTTCTGTACTTTGACAATTCAAAGTACACCTACCAGTGTTTATGAGCCAAGGATCTCTTTTTGTTAAGTTTATAATTAAACACGTCTGTCGTGTGCTGTTGATCTTAACTGTGGCTTATTTTTGGGGTATGGCTTATATCATGACCACCCTGGAAAACCATGTTAGGCCTTATTCTCTGGTTAGGTCTTATTTAGAAAGAAAGACGGTATATATAGATATGCACGTGCACACCCACACACACACACACACACACACACACACACACACACACACACACACACACACACACACACACACACACACACACACACACACACACACATCTATATATGATATACACCTATATGCATACATGGAAAACAATTAGTTTATTACCAGTGAAAGTCTCATTTACTTATAATTATCTCAAGACCGTAATAGCATGCAAAAGCATAAAAGCATGGTATTTTAAATACAGGTATCAGTTTGTAGTTTAGTTCTATTTTTGCATGTCCTGATGTCATTGCAGGATTCTGTTACTTTATGAGAAAAGCACTAGGCAAGGGCGAGGTGTGAAGCAAACTTATGAATATTACAAAATTTCTGCTACAAATCTTTTTATTAAAATTTCCAATATCTTTTAGTCAGTCACAATGGTAAATGTCAGTTTATGCATGCAGAAGGTGTGATTTTGCTTTGGAGGAATGCACTATGTTTAGTATTCCTTTAATGATTATCTTACACTCTGATAAGGTGCTAATATTGCAAGCAGTATTTCTATATCAATTGGGCATTTTCTACTTGATGTGCATGCAGTATGACAACCTTAAAACATATAAAACAAGCTGTTTGTAGATAAAACTTGACAGGACATTGCCTACTTGCAGGTTAATAAGCAATGAGTTTCACCTTCATCCTTGATATTCTATGTTTGACTTTACAACAAAAAATACTAATGAACCAGAGCTGATGACATAAACATAGGTGTAGCAGTGCAGTGTGGGAGAAAGGGTTTACCAAGGAATTTGGAATGAACCATTTAGTGGACAGAGTGCTGACAGCTGAGGTTCGGTGCAAACAAATCCAAAGTACTACACTTGGCTTACTACAATGTTGGTGTGACATATCAGCCTCAAACAGATGAACTGATGGCAACACAACAGGCAAAGAATCTGGGGCGCTTATCACACATGGATTGTGCCACTGGGTTCAGAGTGACAGGGCAAAGGTATAAGCAAATAAAATGCTGGGGTGTATCATCAAGAGAAAGTTTATGTGAGCAAAGAGTTAATACTCCTATTGTACAGCTAGAGCACACCTTCATTACTGTGAAAAATCATGCAAGTAAAAGTGCATCAGGCCACTGAAAAGATTTCTTATAAAAGCTATTAGAAAGATCTAAACGATGGAAGAGCAGGAGGAATGTTTCAAGAGGCTAAACTCTCCCCTTGCTTTTTATTTTTCTCATTTTCAAACAGCTTTGACTTACTCCCTAGCTTAACCTCTCCATTTCTACCTTCCAGTTTTGTTTTCTACATTCTTGTGCTTCTGTCACTATACCCACCATTCCCTACTGCTCAGAAACTTCTCTCTACCACTCTACTTTTGCATGCCATGCGTTTAGCAAGAGTAGCTTTCTAGTAACCTAATTTTCCTCTCCTTCTCCCCTTTTCATTTTAGCACTGAAGTCCAACTCTAAAGAATACATTTGGGATCTCCTGCTGGTTTTTCCCCTCATCCAGTGGCCATGTCACTTTTACCCAGCAATGGACAGTAGTTATTGTATGTTAAGTTTGATAGTTAATTATAGTACTACTACATTTTTCCATAATAGAGTTCTCCACATCTCCAAGACAAACTTGTATCCCTCTACTCAGACCCTTACATCTTCCTGTTCTATTTTCTCCTCACTGACTCCTGACTACAGCCTACTCTAGCTTTACTTCAAAGGTTTTTGCTTAAATTAGTCACAAACATCACCCTACACTTAGCTACCTCAGGAAAATGTGCATAATCGGGCATATCATCTGATTTGGACTAGTACTACAGTAAGTTAAATCTAACAGCAAAATATTAGATCAAAGGAAAAAAACTTACTGATCATAGCTCACAACCTTCCATCTCCAAAATGAGGAACCCTAGCCATCATAATGTGGAACAAATGGGCAAAATGTGGAATACGTACTAATGGCTTACTAACAACTTCAGCTAGGAAGGTCATATGATGGTTATAATATGATGGTTTTACTTATAAAAAATATCTTTTAGTGAATTAATACGATTTATTTCTATTTACCATGGATTTCACTTAAACAAATTCCTAACACTGAATGTGTTACAGACCCTTTCAATGTGGAACTTTGAGGAACATGAACTTTTTAAGACCCCAAATGAGGTACATTCCTCATAATGAGGTACACTTGAGAGGTATGTTACTGATTGTTTCTTGTCTCCTTGAGTTAACAGCCGAGATCACAGTAGGCCCACTCCATTTGACCTTCTGGGCTACCTCCGCTCCCCTACACTACCTCATTCCCTCCTACACCCACTTTCATTTCCTTTATAGCCAAGTACACTACACCACCTACTGTCATCATCCAATAAAACCCCACCAACATACCCCCCTACTTTTGTGTCGCCTCCACCAACTCATTAGTAAACACCGCTGTGAAGATAAAGGAAGACTGGTAGAGATGGGTGAAGGCTGCCAGCCTAGCCAAATATAATTTGGTACATAATTCTGTCATTTGTAAATATGAATGTAAAATATAGGCTTATTTTCTTAAATGAAAGAAAATGCTGTGAAATGTTGAACTTCAGTAATGTAGCAACATTGCCCACTACTGTAAAGAAAGCTAAGTCAGGCATTTCCTATCTGTCCTTTGAAGTTAAAATAATTTCATGTCTGTTCTTTGAAATTAAAAACTTGGAGTAGTTCCATCTGGGCTAGCACATTCTTTCTATTGTTTTATCTTACGGGATAATTACTAAAGTTTACATATGGAATGTCTTTTATGGCTATAGCTTCCTGACCAGCTGCAAGATAACAAAAGGAGATGTTAAAAATGTAAATGTTGTGCTTCTCTTGGCCTGGGAACTAAATCAGAATGATGTAATCTGGGAGGGCCCAGCAGAAATGTTTGTTAGTGATTTTAAAAAACTATTTCTCAGAGAGACTCTAAACATTGTTGTCTTGACCATTCAACTCAGCACTGCCTTATGCTCTATATGTGTAAGTCATTTTAAAATTGTATTTTCTTTGAGAAGTAGGTAGGAACTAGAAAGATTAGACTAAGTGTTTTCTGTATTCATATCAGAATGTTCCTACTGTATTGTTTTAAGTAATTCTCTGTGATGTCTGAACTCTTGACTAGCACTGTACAGTATAAGTATTGTCTTGTGTTTTTATTATTTATTATTAAATATTTTAAACCCTTTCAACTGCGGCCGTTTTGTGTAGAGATAATTTAAGCTCTATAGTACATTGCATGCTTAAAGTGATCCTGTTATCAAGCCCCTCTAATAAGCCTTGACCGTTTAGTCACACTTACTATGGATAATAATATTGCACAGTAATAATTAGACACCCTTTTAAGGGCCTTCGAGTAGCTGGTAAATATTAGTTGGGTGGTGGCAGGTGGTATTACTATATAGTCTGGGTAATAGGGGCATAGCTGGAGAATCTGTGCCAGCCTTCCCCAGAAGTGTCTGTGTGGTTATATATAATCCTTATCTCAAAGTGTGTGTGTGTCAGCTAATTGGGCAGGGACACGAAGCACTGGTGGGACAGAGAGGGTGCTGGAGGTTTTAGCTTGCCCAGCTAGGCTGAGATCTGGACCCTATAGCTGTGCCAGTGTGGAATCTTATTGGGGACCTGGAAAGCAAGGGAGCAACCAGCCCCAGACTGACTGTGATCTCTTTGTGCTCTTAAAGGAAATTGTACTTTACTGTGTGTATTTGTTATCCTTTCTCCTATATGACACACCCCTCACTTGTGTTGGTGGTGAGGATTGAGGCTCCTTGATTGCAGGGCCAGTGCATGGGCATCACATATTAATTGGTGGGCAGTGGTTGGAACTCAACATCACATATTAATTGGTGGGCAGTGGTGGGATATCCACACCACATATTAATTGGTTGGCAAATGCTAATTGGCTTGTAGTGGTGTAGGTAGAGTGAATTACTGTAGCTTGTGTACAGTGAGCTTTGAAGGTGTTTTCTACTCTAAATCAGCCATGCAGTGAATACTCAGAGTTCATATCACAGTTGGTTTATTTATTTTGTTATCTTAGTTAGTTAGGGTGAGCAGGCAGCATGTCAGCAGAGGAGTATGGGAAGCTGACAAGGAGCCAGCTGGTGGAGATATGCCAGGCTAGGGGACTGGTGTATGGAAACCTGACTAAGGCAGACCTGATTGCAGCCTTGGTCAGAGCTGCATCAAAAAAGAGCATCCAGGAGGACAATCAGACAGGCAGTGGAGATACATTATCCTCAGAGAATGGACAGATCACCCTTTCTTCAGTGGACTTAAAAATCTAGCTGGAGCTAAAGAGACTTGAGTTGGAGGCCAGGCATCTGGAGATAGAAGCCGAGGAAAAGGAGTGACAGAGGAGGCATGAGAGGGAAATGCTGACTCTTCGCCAGAGTCGTGGAGGTAACGGGGAAGGGAGTAACTGGACGCCAGAAGCACAACAGGTCAGTAAATTTCTTCTTCAATTTAAAGAGGGGGATAATTTTGATAGTTTCATTCATATGTTTAAGAGGGTATGCAAACAGTATGAAGTTGACCAAGGGCTCTGGGTATGGTTCCTGACTCTCTTATTCTGTGATAAAGCTGTAACCGTGGTGTCTAAAATGTCAGACATTACATGCTTTAATTATACTGCTGTTAAAAATCACTGGTTAGAATTGATTAAGCTAATACCTGAAAGTATAGGAAAAAGTTTTGTGAGCACAGACGCAAGACAGATGAAGGTGTGTGTGAATATGTTGCTGAACTGAGCACTTATTTTCATAGTTGGGTGAGTCGATGTCAGGTCAGGTCACCACTTTTGAAGGGCTGGCAGACCTTTTGGTGAGGGAACAAGTCCTTAGCACTTTGCTTGAGGACAAGAGGATCTGGTTAGCTGATAGACAATGTGCTACTTTAGAGGAGTTGGGAAGAACGGAGACCTATACCTAGCAAGCAGGGCAGCCCTGCACAGGGAAGGGACCTCCAGTACTGCTCGTGGGTCTAATGGAACCCATGGTGTGCAGCACAGACTGCTCCAACAGAATCTGCCAGTAGCAGGGGAAGCCACTAGTTCAGGTATACGTCCAGGAGCTAGGGTCAAATGTTTTGAATGCAACCAGTGGGTCCATGTGGCATACAGATGTCCATGGAGGCAAGGTGGGGAACAAAAGGTGAGAGAGCCAGTAAGTGGGAAAGACAAAATGCCAATAGTAGGTTGTCTTGAGACAACAGGGTATGGCACTACCATCCTGCAGATGTCCTGATTGGGAAGGATTTGGATGAGGCAGTACCATGTGCTAATGCAGTTACACACAGTCAGGCTAGGAGACAAGCATGTGGGTCTGGTAGCTTGGGAGAGACCCAGACAGACTGCATACTTGCAGCCAGGACTGATGAGCTGGTTACTACAGGAAGGGAGCTACTCTGTAGCAGTGAGACTGAAAGTGAGCCACAGCTGCTTGTGGGTACTGATGTTCCCTTGGACAGAGTGACTGCAAAGGTAGAGGTGAGTAGTAGTACCCAAGCTGACAGTGAGGCACCACTGTCAGAGGATGCCAGACTTCCTGTGGAAGGGGAGCTGGGAAGGGTTACAAGGAGAGAGCTGAGACAGGCTCAGCTCTCAGACCCTACATTGCAAGGCTTGAGGCAGGTAGCTAGGGAGGCACCTGATTCTCAAGGGAAGGGGGAATGTGTATACTGGGATAAAGGATTACTGTACAGAGAGTAGACCCCTGAGAGAGGGCAAGAGGGTGAGAGAGTACAGCAGTTGGTAGTGCCTAGAGCCTACCATCTGGTGCTTCTAGTCATAGCCCATATTTCCTTTGCCGGTCATATGGGCATAAAACGTGCAAAGAGACGTATTATGCAGAACTTCTATTGGCCTGGAATTTCCAGAGATGTAGCAGGGTACTGCAGGACCTGTGAGCAGTGCCAAAAGGTAGGCAAGGCAAGAGACAAGGTGAGTGCTCCTTTGATGCCTTTGCCTGTGATTGAGGAGCCATTTCAGAGGTTAGCTATGGATATTGTGGGTCCTCTAAGTACCCCAAGTTCCACAGGGAAAAGGTATATCCTAGTGGTAGTGGATTATGCTGCATGATACCCTGAGGCAGTGGCTTTGTCCTCCATTGAGGCACAGAAGGTGGCAAATGCTTTGTCAGATATTTTCAGCAGGGTAGGTTTCCCAAAAGAAATACTGGCAGACAGATGTGCCAATTTAATGTAAGACCTGCAGGCTTGTCTTTCGAAATCTTGTGGGGTGAAGCACATGAGGACCACACCCTACCATCCCCAGACTAATGGTCTTGTTGAGAGGTTAAACTCTACAATCAAGTCCATGCTACAGGCATTTGCAGATCAGTTTAAGAGGGAGTGGGACAAATATTTGCCCCATCTGTTGTTTGCTTATAGAGAGTTTCTCCAGGAATCCACAGGTTTTTCACTCTTTGAGTTGTTGTATGGGCATAGGGTGAAGGGACCTCTAGATTTAATTTGAGATGACTGGGAAGGTGAGTGTGCGTCTCACAAGGAGTCTGTTATGGCATATGTCCTAAACCTTAGGACAAGGCTCAGGGAACTCATGGGCTTGGCTCAGGAGAACCTAGCAGAAGCCCAACAACAGAAAAAGGTGTGGTATGACAGGAATGCTCGAGCTAGAGAGTATGCTGTAGGGCAGCAGGTGATGGTTCTCATTCCCTGTCAGGCTCAACAAGCTGCAAGCAGCTTGGGAGGGACCCTACAAGGTGGTGAGAAAGGTAAGTGATGTTAACTACATGGTGGAACTGCTAGACAGAAGGCAGAGGCACAAATTGTACCATGTTAACATGATGAAACCTTACCTTGATAGGGAGGCCCTTGTGCTGAGCATTTGCAGTGGGTTGCAGGAGGAGTCTGACAGAGATCTGGTGACTGATCTCCTCAATGAAGCTTGGACGGACACCTCAGTGGAAGAGGTAGCAATGTCCCAGCAGCTATCTCCTACCCAGGTTCGAGAAATCCGAGCAGTGTTGCAGAAGTTTAGGGACATGTTCACTGGGAAACCAGGGTGCACCCACCTGATGCAGCACCAGGTGGATACAGGACCCTGATGGCCTCTTAGGCAGGCCCCTTATAGGGTGCCTGAGAGAATCAAATAGACTCTGAGGAAGGAGGTTCAGGAAATGTTGGAACTGGGGGTGATTCAAGAGTCCAACAGTCCCTGGGCCTCACCAGTGGTGCTGGTTCCAAAGAAGGATGGCAGCACTAGGTTCTTTGTGGACTACAGGAAATTAAATAATCACACAGAGTCGGATGCTTACCCCATGCCTAGCAGAGATGAGGCCCTAGAGCAGGTGGATGGGGCTAAAATCTTACAACCATTAATCTTACCAAGGGTTACTGGCAGGTGCCCTTGACTCCCAGTGCTAGAGAGAAGTCAGCCTTTGTGACTCAGTTTGGTTTGTATGAGTTCACAAGGATGCTCTTGAGGATGAAGACTGCTCCAGTGACTTTCCAGAGGCTCATAGATCATATCCTAGCAGGAGCAGGAGGGTTTGCCCTGGCTTACATAGATGATATTGCCATCTACAGCCATTCCTGGCAAGAGTACCTTCAGCAGGTCAGAGAGGTGCTGGGCAGACTACAGAGGACAGGGGTGACCATTAAGCTGAGCAAATGCCAGGTGGGAATGGCAGAGGTCTCCTATCTAGGACATAGAGTGGGGAATGGTAAGATAAGGCCAGAACGTGCCAAAGTGGAAGCCATTCAGGCATGGCCTGCACCTGTTACCAAAAAGTGGGTGAGGGCATTCTTAGGGACAGCAGGGTACTACAGAAACTTTGTCCCCAATTATAGTACCATAGCTGCTCCCCTCACTGACCTGACAAGGAAGAACAGGCCAGATAAGATAGTGTGGACCCCAGCATGTGAGCAGGCATTCCAAAAGCTTAAGGGAGCCTTAGGAGGACCCACCCCATGTTAGCCAGCCCAGATTACAGCAAAGAATGTGTTGTACAGGTGGATGCTTTAATCCATGGGGTGGGGGCTGTACTTAGATTTCTTCAGAGGGAGAAGAGGACCCAGTGGTTTATCTCAGTTGTAGGCTCCAGCCCAGGGAGGAATGCTATGCAGCGGTAGAAAAGGAATGTCTAGCCATAGCGTGGGCACTACAGAAACTTCAGCCTTATCTGTATGGAAGAAAACTCACTGTAATGACAGATCACAACCCCCTAATATGGTTAAACAGAGCCAGCCAGCAAAATGCCAAGTTGCTAAGATGGAGCCTGGGGTTGCAAGCATATGATATGTCAGTACAGCACCGCAGTGGGAGTAGCAATGCCAATGCAGATGGGCTCTCAAGACAGGGAATGGGGTAAGGTATACTCAAATAGACCTGACCCTCTCAAGTAGCGTTTTTCAAGGGCCACTTGAAAAACTAGCTTGGGTTCTCCAAGGGGGGAGATGTGTGAAGATAAAGAAAGACTGGTAGAGATGAGTGAAGGCTGCCAGCCTAGCCAAATAGAATTTGGTACACAATTCTGTCATTTGTAAATATCAATGCAAAATACAAGCTTGTTATCTTAAATGAAAGAAAATGCTGTGAAATGTTTAACTTCGATAATGTAGCAATATTGCCCTCTGCTGTAAAGAAAGCTAAGTCAGGCATTTCCTATCTGTCCTTTGAAGTTAACATTATTTCATGTCTGTGCTTTAAAATTAAAAATTCAGAGTCATTCCATCTGGGCTTAAGGAATAATTACTAGAGTTTACATGTGGAATGTCTTTTATGGCTATAGCTTCCTGACCAGCTGCAAGATAACAAAAGGAGATGTTAAAAATGTAAATGTTGAGCTTCTGTTGGCCTGGGAACTAAATCAGAATGATGTAATCTGGGAGGGTCCAGCAGAAATGTTTGTTAGTGATTTTAAAAACTATTTCTCAGAGAGACTCTAAGCATTTTTGTCTTGACCATCCAACTCAGCACTGCTGTATGCTCTATAGGTGCAATTTATTTTAGAATTGTACTTTCTTTGAGAAGTAGCTAGGAAGTAGGAAGATTAGACTGTGTTTTTTCTGTATTCATATCAGAACTTTTCTACTTTATTGTTTTAAGTACTTCTCTTTGATCTATCTCTGAACTCTTGACTAGCACTGTACAGTAGAAGTATTGTCTTGTGTTTTTATTATTTATTATTAAATATTTTTTAAACCATTTCAACTGTGGCTGTTTTGTGTAGAGATAATTTAAGCTCTAGAGTACATTGCATGCTTAAAGTGATTCTGTCATCAAGCCCCTCTAATAAGCCTTGACTGTTTAGTCACACTTACTATTGGATAATAATATTGCACAGTAATACTTGGACACCCTTTTAAGGGCCTTCGAGTAGCTGGTAAATATTAGCTGAGTGGGGGCAGGCGGTACTACCATATAGTCTGGGTAATAGGGGCACAGCTGGAAAATCTGTGCCAGCCTTCCCCAGAAGTGTATGTGTGGTTATATATATATATATATATATATATATATATATATATATATATATATAACCCTTATCTCAAAGTGTGTGTGTCAGCTACTTGGGCAGGGACACCAAGCACTGGTGGGACAGAGAGGGTGCTGGAGGTTTTAGCTTGCCCAGCTAGGCTGAGATCTGGACCCTAATGCTGTGCCAGTGGGGTCTTATTGGGGACCTGGAGAGCAAGGGGGCAACCAGACCCAGACTGACTGTGATCTCTGTGTGTTCTTAAGGGAAATTGTACTTTACTGTGTGTATTTGTTATCCTCTCTCCTATATGAGATGCCCCTCACTTGTGTTGGTGGTGAGGATTGAGGCTCCCTGATTGCTGGGCCAGTGCACGGTTGTCACAACCACTACCCACTACTATCTCAAAATATACCCATATCACTCCAACTACTTAATCTACTGACTACATCTTAACCAACTGCAACTACTAATGATACATTAGACTAGTTGAATCTGCATCCTAACTAACTCTAAGTACTTACAATAAATTAAATCCTAGAAGAACCATCTCCACCCCAACCTCTAATAACATCTCATCATAATAAAAGTTCCATTAATCTAATAATATTCCAGTCTGCTTGCAAAAGCACTGTAGCTACTAATGCATGGAACAACACCATTGCAAGGCTTAATAATCTTATCACTTGTTATTGCTGCCCACATCACCTCTTACCATCAAAATATTAGCCCCAACCTAATAATACAATCAACCACCAACCCAAACCCTCTAAAACATAGCTCATCACTTGTACCTGTCTCACCAGTAATCTATAAACTTCCTCATATAGAATCAGTCCCATTCAAATCCCCCAGTGCAATACAAAAAATGTATTTCCCTACACTACCTCCTATGCATGACTAAATACTTACAAACCATTATCCATACTGTATCACACCTGTTAATCAGTGGTGATGTCCACCCGAATGCTGGCCCTGCAAGTAATCCCAAGATCCCCTCATACCAAGTAACATTTACTATTATCTCCCAGAGAAATACGACAGACTTGCTAATCCTTAATATCAACATAAGAAGTATACTCAACAAAATAGAGAAACTACATGCCACCCTGTCCCTTTACTCCCCTGACATAGTTCTCCTCACACAGACAAGGCTCAAGCCACATATTAATGACAACGAATTACTTCCTCAAGGCTATAATATACTTAGGAAAGACGGAACATCAGAAAGAGGTGGTGGTATTGCCATGTTCCACAAAACAACCTTACTATTGACAATATGAACATAAATTCCCCTATATTTAATAAAGCAGAGACCCTATTTGCCAAATTAAAGTTCAATACTCAAAAACAACTAAATATAATCGGTGCATATATCCCTCTGGTAACAACATTAACACACTATAATGTATTCTCCACTGGTCATCCCAACCCCTCCCCCCCCATGAAACACTCACAACAGGTGACTTTAATATTGACTGGTCCACATGCATTTCACTGCTTCTACTACTCACATAAACCTCTATGGCTTCACTCAACTAATCCAAACCTCTACCAGACTTGACAAATCCTCCAAGAAAGAGTCCATCTTAGACTGGATTCTAACCAACCGGCCTTCCCTATCCTATAACCCTGTGACACTACCTGACAGCCTTAGCAACCATCTACCTACATTCATTCTAATGTGCCAAATTAAACCCATAAAACCTTCCTTCCTACAACAAATATGCTATACAAAGAACTTCAAATCCCAGGACCTCATAACTGCACTACATCATGGCAATTGGACACCCCTTACAAACCTCCACCTAGACAAAGTAGTCGAGTATTTTAACTCTACTTTCCTAAACATACTAGGCCAAATTGCCCCAACTAGAACAATAAGAGCAAACTCCAACTATGCCCCCTGGCTTACCAAAAATACCAAACTACTCCTAAAAGAGAGATAAGGCGTGGTAAACTTGGGGTCAAAACAAAACCAACTAAAATAGGCAAAAGCACCTCGAATTAAGAAACAAGTTGAAAAAACAGATAAGAATAGACAAGAAAAATCACTATTCCAACATCCAAGCAAAATACAGGACAAGCCTACAAAAGATTTGGGCAGCCATCAATAAAATACTCCAACATGGGAAAACTGGTACCCCCACCCCCAAACATTGACAGCCCCACTAGGAAAATCGCAACACAATTCAATGAATACTTTGACAACTCCATTCTAAACCTGAATAATAACTCCTCTCCCTCGATCTATCCAATCCCCCAAACCTCAACAAATGACCAAACTGCTTCTCCCTTCAACCAGTACTAAACAACACAATATACAAATATCTGACAAAGCTAAAACCCACTACACTTGCAGCCAATAAACTCCCAGGGGAATACCGCAAAATAGCAGTCAAAGCCATCTCATACCCTGTCTCTATTCTAATAAACAGGTCAGTATCTGAACAACATATTCCAACACTCTGGAAAATCTCTCATATAATATTAATACACAAAGAAGGCACTTCAACTGAACTATCAAGCTACCATCCAATTGCCATACTATTCCCCCCTGTCAGAAATAATTGAAAGATGCATACATTCCTAAATACTAAACTATTTACTAACTAAAACCTCCTGGCTGAAGAACAACATAGATTCCACCCTAACCATAGTACCACCACTGCCCTCATCAGGTTTAACAACACCTTAATTCAACAGTGTAACAAAGGTAATCTCTTCTCTACCATCTTTCTGGATCTTTCCAAAGCATTTGATACAGTATCTCATTCCAAACTACTAACCATACTCTCGGAACTCAAACTACACAACTCCACACTGCTATGGTTCAAAGACTATCTCTCTAATAATCCACAAGCCATAAAATGGCAAAACTCGCTATCCCCCTTCCTCCCTGTAAACTTGGGTGTTCCACAGGGATCCATCCTTGCGCCCCTTTTATTCACCATATTTGCCAACAACCTCCATATTACCATCCTACATGCCAACCTAGTCCAGTACGCCGAGGATTCCACCCTAATCTGTTCTGCCTCCTCACTCCAGCATCTACAACAAATCACCCAAGAATCCTTTACAGCGATAGAAAACTGGCTATCTGACTCTCAACTAATACTCGACCAAAAAAAAACACTTAATGCTATTCCATCCCTCTAAAGCTACTGAACCAGTCCCATTATTAAAAATAACCTCATCCAGCAATACCCCTATAACACCAGCCACACAAACTAAACTACTTGCAGTAATCATAGATCGCAACATGAAATTTGACAAACATTTAATTCACACCATAACAAAAGTACATAAAAAACTAGGCACCCTCTATAGATGCAAAAATTACCTAACGTCCAACAGTAAAATCACCATTGCAAGAACCCACCTACTCTCGACACTTCTAGGCCCCAGTCCTAACCAGTGTAAACAAAAGTGACCTAAACAAACTATCTGTTACAAGATGATAGCAGAATTCAGCACCAACTTATCCTATAGATCCCACTGCTGCCAATCCCTCAAACAACAATCCTGGCTAGAATTACTGAGCCTTTTAGCCTTTAAAAAACTTACAATAGCCCACCAAGTCCTGTACCACTCTGAAAAGACCCCAGCCCTACAAGGACTACTCAGTCACTACACCAGCAATTGGCCACTAAAAAGTGCTAACAAAGCACTGGTGGAAATTTCTAAAAGTAAATACAATTTTGGAGACTCCCTACACTCTAGTGCTGTTGCAAAAACTTGGAATACACTTCCTCTAGATATCCGAACACTAGATAACAAACATATCTTTAAGAACCTTCTCAAGTCCTACTTATCCAACTCCTGGATATGTTCCTGCTCTAGCCCTGGGTAAAATCCTTACTCCCACCTTCTCTCATCCATCCCCAAACCACCTCATTTAAACCTGCTAGTCCCATAATACTAGATAAAATGCATACTAACAAAAGTTCTGTTGAATACTTATATTTTCCTTTTTTTAATTTCTTTTGGGTTTCTGATACCATGATGGGAATGGACCCCATTCCTAAGTCAAAGTATGATTAAAGTTCATGAAATTAGCATTGTTTCAATCTTTGATATCAGCCAAAAGTGCTCTTTGGAGCACCCGCAATCTGCCCAGTAATGACTCCTTCTGCAATTCGTACAGAGTTACATGGATTGATAACATATCTAAATATGATTGTAGATTCTTTTTTATAAGACCTGTTGCTCCTACTACTACTGGAACTGTCTGGGTATCTTTCTTCCACATTGCTCTCATTTCTGCCTGCAGATCCTGATATTTTATGACTTTGTGCCTGTCTGTATGCAAGACACTGTAGTCAGTGGGTATGGCGATTTCAATGATCAATGCTACTCTTATCTTCTTTTCTTGAACTACCGTATCCAGTTTTCTAGCATCTATCTTTTGTACTGTTGGTAATGGATGGTCCCATGTGATATGAACTTCATAATTTTCTATGATGCTTTGTGGCTCATGTTTCCAGTGTTTTTCAGCCACTTCAATGCCATAATGTTTGCACAATTCCCAGTGCAACAATCTTGCCACATTATTATGCCTTTCAGTATACAGTCCTTCTGCCATTAGTATGTCTCAACCTGCAACAAGGTGTGCAACTGTTTTCAATTTTGTTTTACAAAACCTACATCTGTCCGTTTCTCCCACATGTTCAATGGACTTTGTAAACCATTGTGTACATAGCCCACTGTCTTGGGCTGCCAATATTAACCTTTCATCTCTTGGTTTCAATTCACCTCTCCTTAACCATTCTTGCGTTCATTCCTGATCAACATGAGGTTCTTCCAGAAGTTTTCTATACTTGCAACTATTTTTATGCTTTTTCCACATTTCTTGTCTTCTCATCTGGTCCGTCACCTTATATTCTTTCTTTTGTTTTTTGGCACATTCAGTTGCTGTCTGATTTTTATCCACTTCTGGTTTGATTTCCATTCCTGCTTGATGCTGATATGCTTCTGCTAAATTAAGCAGAGAAGTCATCTTAGATTTATTCTCCTCATGTTTCAAAACTTTCACTACGTTTGGGTCTTGTGAGGTCAGCAGATATGTGTAGAGTCCCATGATTTCAGATCTATGCACATAATCAATTTCAAGGAGTGCCATCCCTCCTTCAGAATGAGGAATATATATATATTTTTTTATAAATTATTTGATGAGCATCCTTCTTGTTTTCCTATCTAATCTATCCAACATGTTTTGGGGCCAGTCAATCACTCCAAAACTGTATGTAAGGACAAGAAGAGCAAATTGGTTTATAGCTTGAATTTGAATATTTGCTGTGTGGGACTACTGATGTAACTGACGTGTATTCATATCTACTGTATGAAGAGTCTTTGAGTTTTTCTTTTTTTTTAGTTCTTACTGTATGCATAACTTCAAACAGCTACTACTGTAATGTAAAAACGTTACTGTCACTTGAAATTTTTGTATTGCCTGTATAACTTCGTACAATTACTGTGTGTATCTAATGTTACTACTTAACAATTATCTTCTTTTGTTTCCTTTCTCTTATTTTCTTAAATATTCATCATGTGGAGATTTTCTTCCCGGGCCTCCACTGAAACGGGCAGCTATTCACAGTAGGACTTTCCTGGTAAACAAATGTAAAATAAATAAAATAATAAATAAAGGAACAGCCCTTCAAACATGAAACCAGAAGGCGAGCTGAGCTGCAACACTGGTGCACATGATCATGTCAGGAAGATGTAAAGGGGTTCATTCTGAATAGGAGGTATAAAGGGAGACAGAGGAAGTACAGGAATCAGATGTTATAGACCATCTGTACCCTGAATATTTGAAAATACTTTTTCAGACATAGGGCTATGGACCTATGGAATGGCCTATTGGAACAGGCTGTGAGATGGAATTTACAAAGGTAATCAGGCAGGTGAATATAGGGATAGAACAGAGGTCGAATGTTAATGTACATAAAGCAGCAAACTAGGTAGGCTTATTGTCTTCTTCCATCTTTAAGCTATATATATATATGGGTCCTGTTTTTATTGTCAAAAATATGGTTCATGAAACAGCACTTGAGCGAACACACTTTAGTGAAAGTGCATTCTGTCGAAAATGCACTTCCGCTAAAGAAAAAAAAAACATGCCGTTTGCATGTACTGTTAGTTGTACATCAACGTATACTGTTGATGTACAACTAAGAGATCTCCTGTTGAGATTGTGGTACAGTGGGGATAAGGGAATATTCCCTTTTCCCCACTGTAATGCGATCTCGGAGTGAAAATAATAAAGTAGGGGGTGTGAGGGTGCAGGGGTGCTTGCCCCCCTGCTTAATGCTGTATAGTTTGTTTTTTTTTTGTGTTTTCCTGGTTTTGTTCAGCGAACATGCATTTTTGATAGAATGCACTTTCACTGAACTGTATTATCAGAAACACGGTTCGATGAACTGTGTTTTCGATAATACAATATAGACCCATATATATATATACATATATATATATATATATATATATATATACATATATATATATATATATATATATATATATTTATTTATATGGAACTACTTGATTTAAACTAATTTACGTTTCACCGAAATGTAAATTCTTGAGTGCATTTACGCGAAAGTGTGTTTTATCGAAAACAAAATTTTATGTAAATCCAATGGGGGGAAAAACACTTTAAATACATTTATGCAGGGGGTCAACCCCCCCCTGCACTACCCACACCCCCCTACTTTATTATTCTCACTCCGAGATCGCACGACAATGGGGAAAAGGGAATATTCCCTCATCCCCACTGTACCACAATCTCAGCAAACACTTCCTTACTTGAACATCAGTACTAAATGTTGATGTCCAAGTAAGGATACATGCAAACAGCATTTTTACACCTATTTACCTCTTTTTTTTTTCTTTTTAAACTATATTTATGAGAAAGTGCGTTTTTGTTGAAATGCACTTTCGCATAAATATTCTCACGAATTTACGTTTCGGTAAAACGCAAGTTCGTGAGAATACTGTAGATCCACATATATATATATATATATATATATATATATATATATATATATAAATGTATATATACATGTCCTTTTAAAGTACTGTTAAACTGTGCCTGATGTGATGCTATCACTACATAACTAATGTATCATTTACTTTCATCTTCTAACGAAAAACTGAAAAAAAGATGCTTGCCTGTGCGCTTGCAAAATTAAGCAGCATTTTTTCCTTGTTAATTTTGCTTCATGTAGAGCTTTAGTCCCCTCAGGACATCCTTATAATGTAATGCCGTAAAAGTCCAAACACCAGTTTTCTGAGTAACGATGCCATCCATTGTCTTCAAATGGTAATTTTTTAGAATTATGATTTCAATTGTTAAGGAATTCTTCCAACTAAAATCAACTCAAATAGAAAGGTAATACACAATATAAATTATTTTTGGACTAAAAATCAGGTTTACAAACATGGTAATCAAGAACAAATACACTTTCTGGGCAGCAGCACATGGTGCATATTTGCTAGTATAATGTTTGCATTTTATCTCTGTAACTGACATTTAAAATCATGCCATTAAATAGATAATAAGATATTTTTAGTTGTTCAAGGCCTGTGACTCACATCACCTTTCCATTTCAACTTGTAATTTCATTTCTGTATTTGCATTTATTTTGTTTTCCTTATCCCTAGTCTGTCAATGTAATTTGCAACCGTACCTCTGGAAATTACTGCATTGATTATAGGTTCATAGGTACATAGGTGTTTATTAGGCTAATGACCACAAGGGCCTTTTTAAGCCTAGCCATGCATCCCAAATCTCTGATGAGTTCTGATACCCTTGATAAGTGTAAGCAGGGGCCAGGAAGATGAACCATTTACAGGTTACCTCTTTGCATCTGAGACATAGGTGCCAAACTAGGGATGAATTTCTGATTGCCCGCACTTGAATTGGGTTAGGGAGGAACTATAACTTTGATAATATATACCTAAGAATTGACCCTGTGGTCAGGGGTTTGGAGCGCACATAGACAGTGACTTGGCCTTTGAACATTATGTGCCTACTGTAGTAAGGAAATTATTTTACATTCAGCAACTTACGAGCAAGTGTATGGCAGCTACAGTATGTGCAAGGATGTCATTTTCCACTGAACTCGGAAATCATTAGACCAGTCATTGAGTACAATGTCCCCTTCATTATGCACCTGAACAGAATATGCAACAATGGGCGTGTCCACGCTGGTTCCTCACAAAACGAGTACATGGTGTAGACAACATGCCCTATGCAGACCACCTCAAAGTTTTATCCCTGTACTCTGTTTCTTTTAGACTACTGAGAGGTGATCTTTGCCTGGTCTCCAAAGCATCCTCTGATCCAGCACTTATGACCTGTTGCACATCTGAAAAGCAAATGGCATTAGAAATACCAGATCTAGGGACCTAAACCTCATCTTTAACATAAATAATGCATGTTGGATGGACAGGTGTATATCTCAGAGATTGCCTTTCTCCGGAACAGGCTTCCCATCCATGTGAAGTTGAGTTCTTCTCTGCATTTATTCAAACATAGCTTAGATCAGTGGATGGGGAATTGTAAATTTACCCCTGGTCTGTCACCTAAGAAGCTTTTAAATGCTCAGCCACTCATACCCAAAATAAAATGGGTGTCATTAAAACCTAGAAATTATATTTACATCTGTGAACCTATATCTTATTAAATTATTATTTTATCCTCCAAGAATACCACAGGTAGGGTGTTTCTTATTTCAACCACTCATTCTGTGAAGAAATCCTTTCTTCCATTTTTTTCTGAATTAGCTTTCCCACCAGCTTCATCATATACCTGCCCTGCAGCTCTGGATCCCACTTTTCAATGAAAATACTACATTGAGGTGTCACGCTCTTCTCTGTAAGGCACATGTATGTTTCTGGTATAATTAACAGTGTCCAAATCTCTTATGATTACTTTCCCTATACAGATCTTATGGAAAAATTCAAAAGATTCTTCAAAGTCTGATCACATTAATCTTGTTTAAGTTATCAGGGTTCACTGGAGCTTGTAACTAACTTGGAGAGAAAAGTAGCTATATTGCATTTGGGAGGAACATTAATCTCCTCCCCAGAAAGAGATGAATGTATTTTAATACAATGACTCTGACTGACCAATGTCATGCTGCTTGACCATACCAGCCCTACAACATGCCTTGCTGGGCACAGCTGCTCAAGGCCTAATGCACCCCAGCTAAGCATTCTCTCTTCCTCTTTTTTATAAGGATTCCTCATGTGTTGGTTATTGTCTGAGGTAACCAATTGATAGAATGAGTCCTTCTTATATTCCTTGAATCACACATCTAACTACCATATCTTATTACGTTGTCTAGAGGTTCCTTTTGTTATCCATGTAAAGAAACGTGTGCATCAGATTTTTCCATTAGTGACCGAGTATGATTGCCCAAGTTTTTTTTTTTTTTTGGGGGGGGTTTATTAGGAACATATTCTAGCAAGCTGTTCTTTGATGAGTTACTGGTTCCTGATCTCAGATGAGCTGTAATATGCAGTCAGGCTCACCCTGATCCCATTTTTAGCCATTCGCTTTCTTATGCTGTGAAGTGACTAGCCCATGAATGTACAGTCTGTAAATGGCTACTGCTGCTTTGACAGAGATGTGGAACTATTACAACCACTCCCGGTTTTCTGCCCTGTGCATTTGATGACCACTGGGAGCCAATGTCACATATCAGCCTTTTTTTTTTTGCTGTTGTTGAAAGCCTCTTAACATATGCAAAGAGATAAAACCTTCTGTTTTCTGATAAAAATGACAAGTTTATCACTCTACAAATGGTTGCATGCACTAACGACAATACTATGGTTCTAAATTAATTATGTTTCTGTTTCATATGCATCCATCTGTCCACAACCCTTTTTTCTGATTTTTCCATTTGGGGTCAGGGTAACTTCATATTATTTTGGTAAGTAAATATTCCTCAACAGTTTTTTATGATGTGACGTATAATGAGAGGCATGGTGAAAGCTGATATACACCATTCATAATGAGCACTTAAACTTCTGGATCTTTTTTTCTTGATGTTTATATAATATAAAACAATGCAGGGTATGAATAAATTCTTTAATATTCCATTCCATGTATTACGCAATATGACAGTAAATCTAATGCAAGTCATTGCATTTTACAAGGTATTGTGACTATTTTAGATAAATTAAATTATTCAAAAAGACAAATTAGTGCAGAAATGCTGTTAAAGGTGTAATATATCATGCAGAAGTCACTTTGTTTAGTCACATTTCAGTTTTCACTGTTTATTTTAAATGTACATACTGATTGTGTTGTTTAGTACAAGACATTGGCCCCAGGATTCATTAAGCTTGCACCAGGCGCAGACGTAGCGTAGATGGAATAATGCCAAATATGGCCGTCGAGCGATTCAGGTACGATCCAATAAAACGTGCACTACCGGCGTACACAAGAACTGCGCAGCCCTCGGCATAGGTATGCTAATCGCCCCATGTGCAGCGTCGCACCATGCAAATGAAGGCAGATAGTGATTTATGAAGTGGTGCAGGTGTAGCGTAAGCCCGCGGAAATGTAAACCAAAAAACACGGTTTACATTTACCCAAACAGAACATCGGAGCTTTGGAAGCGGATCAGACTCATGTATTACAAAGTTAACATATGCCAATGGCTAAATACACAGCCAATGGCATAAGAAAAGATACACAACACCTAAAAAACAACATTTAATGTCATGTCCACAATAACACACAGTATAACCACAGGGCATGTGTGTGCAAACTGGAACATAAAGAAAATATATAAAAATGTCATAAAATCGCAATGTAATACAAATCAGGTTTACACCATAATACACAATGGTAGGCATGGAATGCCACAACCAAGGTGCAAGGGTTGCTAAGGGCCTGCGACAGTGTTCGGTGCCGTAACTATGAATTAGTAGTCAATGCCATGCAAATGCGGCAGATAATACTGAATAGCAAATGTCCCACCGGATGAAGGTTGAACCATACGGCGCAGCGCTATAATACCGAGGAGTGGCTCAGAGGAGATACATGACATCAGCACAGGGGTGTGCCACCGTAGCAGCAAGCACATTGGAGCAATGCAAACTGGCCTGGCCATTGCTAAGCAAAGCTGCAGGACAGGGGTGGGGATTAAGGTATAGAATCATTTAGTTGAGAGCACACATGGTGTCCAAAAGCGCATGTGTACGGGGATGAAAATGTGCCCGAAACCCAGTAAGCGGATGCACGCGGCGTGAACAATAGCACAAACAGGAAGGTCAGGGGAAGAAAAGAAGGAAATGCTGAAGTAGGGTAGTTGGCGTACTAAAGAGCAATCAACACCAATCAGCTCATGGCTGCCACTCGACGGCAGCTGTCAAGTCTGCTCGCAGAAACCTGCAAAACAGGATAGGGGAGGCATCAGAATGCAAAGAAAGGAGGGGAGGCATTGGATTGCAAAGATGGGAGATCTGTCATAGCAGAGCAAAACAAACTGACAGTAGACCGGCAATAACACACATTACGCAAGATACGCCAGGTCTAGGAAAATACAAATGAAAGCAGGCTGCTGGATGCATGCCAGAAAATGGTAGGTGGAACATGCAGACATGTAAAGGGAAGGTCAAGAGGTAATCCATGGCAGCCAAATGTAATTCAACAACAAAGGCACCACAATAGTAGTTCCGGTAGTAAAACACATAAGATACCCTGTAGCTATGATCATACATACACACCCTATGACATCATCGGTGTTCACAACACAATAGTATAAAGTGTGAAAGCACCCTACACACACCTGTGAATTCCCAAACACTGCACCATAGGTGTAAACACACGGGGAACTTTTAAAATGTACATGTTGGGAGCTGCCATAGCTGTGATTCATCAGCATGTGTTAGAGACTGACGGTGTTGTGGAGGATGATGCCAACAACCACCGCAGGCCCCGGAGGAGGGGAAGAGTGTTCAGACCAAGGGTAACCTACCAGGGGCTACACGATCTGGAGATAGTAGAGCATTACAGGGTGGACAGGGACATCTTACAGCAAATAGTGGAGCTGTGCCGGCCATGCCTGTGAACCAGAAATAACAGAGGGGAACCCATTCCAGTGGACACGAAGGTATGTGTAAGCATGCAAATACTAGCCACAGGTACCTTTCAAAGGCCAACTGGAGATATAATGGGGATCTCACAGGCATCAGCATCCAGGGTACTACACCAGTTCCTGGATGCCATGTTACCACATGCCAATGAGCATATATACTTCCCCCGAACTCAGGAGGAGTTGGCCAGCAATATGCATCACTTCCACCATGTGGCAGACTACCCGGACGTACTGGGTGCAATAGACTGCACGCACATACAAATCAAGTCACCACCTGGTGAGCATGGTAGGCACTACATAAACCGCAAGGGATTCCACTCCATCAACTGCCAGGTCGTGTGCAATGCCCAGGGCATTATCATGGATGTGTGTGCTGGTAGCCCTGGAAGCTACCATGACTCCCATATCTGGCATGCCTCACAGCTGTATCAGGTATTTGTCAGGGGGGATATCCCACATGGCCACCTTGTTGGGGATGCTGGCTATGCACTGGAGCCGCGGATGATGACTCCCATCAGAAATGCACACACACCCATGCAAGAATGCCATAATGAGGCACACGCACAAACCAGAATCATCATAGATCGTGTGTTTGGGATGCTGAAATCATGGTTCCGGTGCTTGGACACATCTGGTGGAGCCTTGCAGTACTCTCCAGGCACGTGTGCCCACATTGTCATAGTATGTGCCATGCTACATAATATGATCCTGCGGAAACAGCTGCAGCAGGGACAAAATGGTGAAGGCCCTCATAGCCCACCGCAATTGCCAAGGCCATCACAGGCACAGAGGGATTCAGACCATGAACACATTGTGCCAGCCCCAGTAGGCAGATGGAGGCGTGCCCAATATGCCTACGCCTTGGCAAAGAGGGAATGTATAGCACATATTCTGACAGTGTAGGCCCCTACGGACTGACACACCTCTCCACCTGCACACACAGTAAAATGGATGGCACACAAGCACGACCACCTGTAAATTGTAATGTATAGGTGGCCCACTGTGTGAATCCCACATAGGCAGCCCTCAAACATTGTACACACAACAGCTATAGGAACAAGGAATGTCAACACCTGAACAGTACATGCACCTATCACCATATGGTGGTGCTGTGTGTATAGGTTCCCACGTACAACGGTAGGTTCACGGCCGACTGTCAGAGGCCATACACCAAATGGGGCAAACAGTGTCCGCTGTTGCCACAACATCGAGTAACCAACTGTTGTGTAGAGGAGCAGAGGCAATCGTGAGAGCACATGTGTGTAAGCACTGTTCTGCACACACTCAGCACAGAGTCCCTGCTGCGTTAATGAGGGGCTGCACATAATATAATCATGGATGTTGTGTCAAGGCATGTGGTGTACCCATGACAGGTATTCGTCACCCCAGCATGCTCCACCCACGGTCATTTGAAGGTGTAGCACAGTATCGTGTGTGGCTCACTGAGATATACATACCCAATGCCAGAGCACATCCAGTAAACATCACATGGACATACCATTAACTGGACTCATCAATATGTAAACTAACTGAGTTACCCATGTGAGTGCAGTATTGAGTAACAGCCGTAGTATACTCCACGTACAAAATGACATAACACGTGTACAAATCCCAGATGGCCATATGTTAAATGCAGTAACCCAAAGTGTCCAACAATGGCCATATGAAAAGGTGGCAACCCATGGCAAAGAGGTTCTGTTACCAACACAACCGCAATGACTGCAAGGAATGTAACGTAATCCCGAAGGCACGAGTAGTGCATGTTGGATGCAGGTCAGCAGATCATGTTTAGCACACGTTACCGGGAATATGCATTGACCACTGCTGGTAAGCGACGTTTAAATATGACTACATGGATATGCGCGAAACAGGGATAAGCTACACCGAATATCACGCAGATCACGGTCAATGATGTCCAGAACTGGTGAAACCAGCATTATTCACCCCTGTACTAATAGCGCCTGCTCTGAAGGGTAAAACGACCACTGCCAGATGTAGAACATGCAATCATGTATAGAATCACCTAACACTATTGCTAGGCAAGATGTACCTATAGTAGGGTTGCCACCTCTTCAAATGACCAATGTGGGACATACGTCAGATGTCTGCAGGCCGACACATACACCTGGCCAGTATGAAATGCAAAAATTCACTGTTTTGCCTAGATAAAAGCTCAGTCTTGTAATGTTTACTTACTTATTCTGTTTCTAGAACATATAGGTGGTTCAGATACAGAATAGCTGTTTTATGCAACTATTACATAAACTATAGGAAATAAGTATGTTCTAAAATCCCAGGACATTAGCCATGTTCACAAATATTTTGCAGGACACAACTGCCCAAAGAGGGATTGTTCCTCGCAGAGTGGGACAGCTGGTAACCCTAACCTACGGCAGGTGTGTAATGTGACAGGTCAGACACAAACGTGCGGAATCCAGGAAACAGTATACACCAACAAGTACACAATGAAAGGTGTAGCTTGCCTGTCACTTTTCCCGTCAGATATAGATATATATATATATATGTACAGATATATACATATATATAATACAGATAGAAAGGGCGATAGAGTGATATATAGATATATACGGAGTCAGCGATATCTGCAAATATATAGATAGGTCAACGAGATTCATAACACCTCGGAGGTACAAATAAATAGGATACCGCCAACTATGGAATGTGTAACATACCGACATGCGTAACCACGAGGCTGAAAGACCGAAAGAACACAGTACCGGAACAGTACAACCGCGAGTAATAGTATGATGATATGAAGGGACACTTAGTTACCGCTGCCGGTGTTGCGGTCCACATAGGTACTGTGTTCAACTGTGTTTGTGAGCGCCGTAGTCTGTGTATGTGTGTGTTGAGGGTGCCGTGTGCATCTCCGTGTGACTGTAATGTGTGTGTGTGTCCGCATCTTGTGTCTGTTAGTGCCAACTCGGAGGTAGATCATTACGGTAGGTGTGGGTATAGCTAGCCACAGGCATACGGTTACCACTTATCCCACATTAGGAGGGACAGCCCCTCCCTGGGCAGGTGTGTCCTGACATAAAACATTACAAAGAGCAAATGTTCGGGGTTGTAGGACATTAATATGTCCCATATATAATGTAATAGTTGCATTAAATAGTTATGCCTGTATGTAAGAAACGTAAATGTTACATGCAATATGATAAGTAGCCAAAGTCCCACAATAGGTATGTATTGAGGATAAAAGTATGTGCTAACCTGTGTACTGACCGTGGCTATGTGTTGGCCTGTAAAAACCACTGTGCATCCCGCAAAGTGTCCAACAATGGCCATATGAAAAGGTGGCAACCCATGGCAAAGAGGTTCTGTTACCAACACAACCGCAATGACTGCAAATATCTGGGACAGAAATACATGGGATAGCTGTCAGTTAGACATATCTCTTTACATATCGCTGCAATTCCGGAGGTATGGAAGTATCAACCTCACCTGCATACTATATAGAAATCAATTAACAATGGCCCAATGTACAATCCCGTAACATAAGTCTACTAACTGATAGCTCTTTAATTAGGGACGGAGCCCACACACATATATATGGAATATGTAGAAATGCAAGCCCCACAAACCTGTATATGCTACGTACACCCACCGACACCCCCCACACTAGAAACTATAGCAATACAGACTGCAATAACAGCGCAAACATCCAGTTAGTCAATTACATCTGCAGAACTGTCAACATACCTTATGAGAGATACAATTAAAGGCGCCATGCAAAATTGCAGCCGTTATGTAATGGAACAAACGGCGATGTTACAGGTTTTGTTTACAATAGTCTGTTATCAGACGTTGGGATGACAGGAACACCCACATGTTGAACCACATACTCTAGCTGTCACACACAATCCACGGGGGACATGAATCCAAAGTATAATTGTCTCTATGCATAGCAGTTGCAATTACACATAACAAAACACAATACAGGCCGTCTCCCCGAAGGTAGGGCAAATGGGCAACGCCCAAGTGGAGAATTAAATTATACCCCACTGTTGGCGAGTAATTGGCGAATGGAGTAGCTGCACAGCTGATATGCAAGTAATTAGTCACTCAGGAACACCAATTGGCAGGAGGAAACCACATGTTACAGGTATCGACGTATATAAGGATGACTTGCTAGACATTCAAACCGTATTCTCATACAAACTACCTGTTTAAGCAGTGTGAGAGAGATAGAGACGAAAGTCCGTAATGATAACAAGGTATGTAGAACACTCGGTATGTAAGTTTATGTATAGCATGTTTTTTATTAATTATTTACTGTATGTATAGCCTGGTTTGCATTAATTA
Organism: Protopterus annectens; assembly: GCF_019279795.1. Lineage (NCBI taxonomy): Eukaryota > Metazoa > Chordata > Ceratodontiformes > Protopteridae > Protopterus > Protopterus annectens. The sequence continues at coordinate 737,593,092 of NC_056733.1, read as the reverse complement.
AAAGTGTCCGCAATGCATAAAGTGGGAAAAGGTATTTATGTAGTGATGTCTTGCTGAGCATACTAACGCATGTAGAAACTGTGCGTCCAGCATTGGGCCACAAGGTACACATCACAGACACCACAAGGGATGCTACATGAGGGCTTTAAACAGAACATTTCCATACAACCCGCCGTCAGTGGTAGGGTATGTCCAACAAGTACGCAATAGCAGGATAGTATATGTTGATATACTGTCACAGTAGGCATGTGTATGGGCATATAACGACAATGACATGTCTAAGGTGGTCCCGCTGTGCAAGTATGCTTTGCATTATGGGATACTATGTGAAATATGTGTAATGTATAGTATTGTAGGTAGATATGTCAGATATTCTACTCAGCATAACAGGCATATCATGCATACCAAAGGTATTGTCTATTGGCATGTACAGTAACAGGATACATATGGCTTGTAGGCATGGGACATTGTAATAGCATGATAGCTAATCTAAATGGAAGGGCTACCAAGTAACCATGCACACAGGACATGTAATAGCATCACAGGTTCATAGTGGGGTACTATGCAGTCTGGAAAGTCTATGTGTAAGCACAACTACAGTGTTCACACCAGTGGCACCTCTCTAGGGTAGTGTCCTGTGAACAGCAGAGCCATGTGTTACCTGCACCTCTGCACAGTACAGCCACTGCAGTGATCCCTGACATACATGTGTCTCCCAACCACCAAGGGAGTTATCACATGAACAGTGCTACTGAGTGTCCCTGTGTGATGTACATAGGACTCATGTTCCAAAGCAAGGTGAGTGACCGGTTTGGGAATGTAACCCTCAAGCATATCCCACTCATTGTTGCGTCTGTGCACATATCCATGAGCATGTTGCTCACAGTGGCTTTTGCTTATGTCGTGTATGTGGAGTATATCCATTAATATTGTTGTGGACATGGGCCCTGTCCATTCAGCAGAGGTCACCCCTGAGTATGTAGTATGCAAATGTGTACAGACGTGGTGCCCGTAGTTCAGCCGCATACTTTAACTGCTGGAGCTCAGTAAATGTCATGGCGTGTTAATGGTGCGGTATGTAAAGCTGTAGCTGTTGTGTAAGGTACACCCTAAATGGGGTGGTGTACCCTTGAATGTGTGTAGATGTCTTGAGTTCAGAGGTACAATGGGTGCCTATGTACCAGCTACACACCCAGTACAGATAGGTGTGGCCACATAGAAGGATATCCATGCCACAGTGGCAATACGGTAACCACAGGAGTGGGTGCGACATATGTGTGTACTGCAAACATGTACAATGTGACATGTATGTAGGGGACTACAACCTATGTGATAGTCAGTGGGTGAATGGTGTAATGCAAAGGTGATGTTCATGCACCTTGTGTCATGCAGCTTGAGGCCATGATATTCATATCAGGTATCTGTCACAGTGACACCCATATGGATGGAGTCAGTATCAGCTGGTGGATCAATCATGGTGCTTTGTGTGCAGGGGTTTGTAAAGCTAGGCAGGGAAAGTGCCTCTGTGCTAGGCTGTACCTCAGTGAAGCATATACTGAACATGAGGGGCCCAATGACTGAGGACTGTGGTATGGCAAATGTAACTGAAATGCAGTAGGTACTATGGTATGCTACCCTCATTGTGTGTGTGTCCTGTTCATGATCCACGTTGCATAATATCCTGAGACATAGGGTACGATGTGCAGGTGGATGTGTATGTTGTCAATACCAGAATGGAGAACGGTGCTGAAAGGCAATGAGAGGACAATGTAGGATGTGTGGATTCCCGTACCATCATCAATTACCCTGGTAACTGTATGAAAGGAGTCCACTAGGTGTAGGGACCATGCTCTGGCCATAACAAGTCCAACCCGGGTGGCATCAAAGGACCGGAGCCCAACAATGTCTCTGTGAATGACATCCTTGATGATGTGCCCCATAGCCATGCAGAACAGTCCACTCAGGTGTGTAGGACTATAGTCCCACTTGTGCATTGTGGTGCCACCTGTGTGGAGTGTGATAAATGTTGCTGTGTGCCATTCAGGGGGCCACAATGTCTGATACAAGGCTTTTACTGAATATGGTGGCCTAGTGGGGAGACATGTCATTCAGAGGTTTGTGGACATCACAGCCTGGGACTTTGGAAGGTGACATGGGGCCAATGTCCCAGGACATATAGAGTGCAGGTTAGTACTGTGTAGGTGTGACCACAGGGACACCACAATGTTCCTGCATGGATTGTGGCCCTGTAGTGAGTGAGAGGGTGTAATGTTATCATTGAATCCATCCGCCAGCATGTTGCCAACATCACCTGGGTCTGTAATGTTCCTGAGTGACTGTTGTATATGAGAGCAGATGTGGGTGTTGCCAACGACTACTGACATACCACCATAATGCCTTGTGGTACACCCCGGAAAGTGTCACAGTAATGTTTATGTAGCTAGTCCTGGAGTATGTGATGAGGGATCCCATGGCCCTACCGAGGCTGACCAGTGAGCTACCCCACCCTTGGGATTGTACACCACTGTGCAACGGCCTCCACCTGTTGTTGTACATTATGTCCATGGAACTTGACCACCAGAGTGGCGTCTGTTATCTGGTGTGTACCATCATGGCTCTGTGTGGAATAGCATGATCCATGCAGCCATGTACATGCTAATGAAGTGCACTGGGGTATGTGTCAGCATTTGTAAGTGCATTGTCCATCTGCACGGGTGTCATGACGTAACAACCGCTGTCATAAGACATCTGTAGTAGGAGTTGTAGTACTCATGTACTGTGTATGCCGTGAAGGGTGTGGTGCCGGGATGTGGCTTACAAGGTTGATTAGCATATGTTTGGAATCCACCAATGAGGGGATAACCCCAGGTGTGGAACACCAGTCACATGTTGGTAGTGTTCATGTCAAGGTTAATGTTGGTCTTGGAGGTGGTGTGTGTGGGTTGATCCAGCCGAGTGGAGGTTATGACTCATGGATGTGTCGGTACATGAGTGGTTATCCCAGTTAAGTGTGTGGTAGTGTCAGTCACACATCAGTAGTAGCTGTCTGAGCCCTACTGTCCAGTACACCAACAAATGAGGTCTGGTAACCGTGGGGTATGTTGTTGATTCTTAGCTTGTTACAATGTGTATAGCGGTTCCGGACACAGTTAGTTGCACGTGGAGCACCTCTGATGCATTGTGCTAAGTAACTAGCCAGGATGTGTGTACAACATAGTGGGATATGGGAACACCCAGCTGTGGGTGTGCCGGTCCAGGTATGTGCCTGAAAGGTATGGTCTGTCTATAACCTGTCATTGCAGGTGTGCTCTGCAGAGCCTAGACGCAGGTCTCAGCACTGCAGAGATATTGGAGTGGTGCATTATAAGGTGTGCCTTGCCTGCGTGTGTCACAGAGGAAGATGCAAGCAATGTGTCATATGACCCCATGTCCTGCTTGCCAGTTCCCATTTTGCCGGTGACTGTTATTGGAAACTGTGCAAGACAGGCAGTATAGAAGCAGCAAGAGCCTTACATGTGATCTGTACTCCCAGGGCTGACAGGTGCAGGTCATCTGTGCCAAAGCATTGTGTTTGACCTGGTCAGTCAAAGTGGACAGATACTAGATGCCTGTGGAATGACAGCAGAAGCATAGGCAACTGCTGAAGTGACACAGTCAGTCGTTGTACAGTGGTATCGGCTCCGGATGAATGCATAATTCTCCCCAGGGCTAGGCCCACACCTTCAGGGCTATAACACTGGTGAGCTATTGCATGTCCCTGCACACGTAGTCTGTGAAGTGGCATCACAGGGCAGTCACACTGACATGGAGAATGACAGTCACATCATACCTGGTGAGGTGTGGCGTGGGTGCATAGGTTATGTTGCAGAACCAGTTACCCGACAGCAAGATGCAAGCGACTATCGCCTTGTGTAGCCTGCTGTGTGGAGCTGCAGTGTGACTGCCTACAGACTTACCTATGACTGGTGTGTTGTGTATGTTATAACACCCTATTGGCTGTATGTGATGGGCACACATGAGTCTGTGGGATATAAGTTGGTGATGTTGTGTTCCGTGATGGGGGCTGCCTCTGGTGCCTACACAGAGTATGGAGAGGTACTGCACAAGTTGTCCTCGTATGTGTGGCCTGTGGTGGAGATCATGTGAGACTATGTGATGAGTGGGGTGTGCTGCAAATGTTACACATCCCCACATGACTGTCAGGTGCAGCCAGGGTTGGTGACAGCATTACCCCCAGCAGGGCTGCATAAGTGCATCCCCCACAGGCTGTAGTGTCGTATGTTGGGAGGTGACCATTGAATGTGTACATGAGACAATTGCTCTATTGCCACATGTACGACATATCCATCATATAGACAGGCAATAGCACTGGTACGTGACAGTCGGACATGCCTGTATATACAAACATGTGTCACAGGATATGTCCGTTACGTGTACAACAGCTGTTGTACCATAAGCAAGCTGGAAATATTAGGACAGCCAGTGTACCTGTGGGAAATGGTGTGGAATGGGTGCTATATTAATCAGTAGCTCATGACATGCTCATGTTCTGAACAAGTGCCTAGCATGACCATACAATACAGATAGGGTGTTGGATAATATCAACCCACAAGTGGTGATGACAGTCATAATGGGTGGCACCTGCTGAGTATGGTGTGCATGTCCATGAACCATTATCACTGTAGATGTTAGCAGTACAGATGTACAAGACAGTATGGATGTTTGATTACAAATACCTTTGTATGTCACAGGAGTGTTCTACCAGTGCCTGTTGACAGACTCACAACTACAAAAGGTGCCAGAGTGACATGTGCATATCACACCAGTGCCAGCTGCAGTAGAACAGGGTTAATGTGTTGTACTCCACCCTCATTGTAGCCCATACCACACAGACAAATGTTAGGCATTTGTGTATGTAAGGATGTGAATGGCCATGACCTATGAGGAATAGCTGTGTCAGTGTTGTGAACAACATACAGAATGGGCTGTGTGGGTGAAGTGTCTGACATATGTGCACATTCTGATGGATGATATCAGCATTGTCACCGCTAGGTGAACATCCTTGTACCCATTAACTACCACCTAGGCTGTGGTCAACATTATGGACACTGTGTAAGGGAAGGTGCTTTGCAGTACACCTCCCTGCCTTGGTGACATCTCCAGGTCCCTTGGGTAGTCATACGAGGTACCCATGTCATGACAGGGTGCCATCCATGAGCATGGAAATCATTGGACAGGCATATACAGCACTGGGGTGACCAATATTGGATCACATATCACCTTTAAGGGGTAATGACCATGCGTGGATGGGTGATACCAGCCTTCACAACCCTCACCTCCACTACGCAGCATGCTGTCTACCTTGCATAAAGACATTTGCTACACCATGATGATGGACATGCTACATGTCCATATCCTGATCTGTAAGACATACATCATGGACAGCCACCGTCCTAATACTAGGATCGCCACATGCTGGACAGATCCCTGTGCCATACATGTGACATACTCCTGCCAACCATGCAACCCTGTCCATCAAAGCTGCACATGTCATCCCAGTCATACATGGTGTGATGGCCGCATGGTAGATGTAGTAACAACTGTCCGGATCAGTGATGCGGCACTGATGCACCTCGCGGTGGCATACTGGCTGTCTGTTACAGCTGGGAAACCTTGCCCGTAGATGCTATGGTTGATAACCATCCCTGCGAATGATGTCTGACTAGCCATTGTCCCATGTCTATCACATGTGCAACACAGGTAATCCGTGGCAGGATGTTGAACAGCTGTACAGTGCTGTGTAGATGTATATGGCAAAACACATACATGTACAGGTGTCCATGTGTATGTGTGCATTGTCACTGCTCAAGTCCATTAAGGCTGTGTCTGTGTTGATATGTGACATATACACAGCATCAAGGTCAACAGCAGTACCGTGGACACATCCAGGCATGTGCAGATAGGTAAGAACACCAGTGCAGGCAAATAGACATGCCCACATCAAGACAGCATTCACATGGAGTATGAACACTGTAATGAGGTGACACACATATATGGTGATGATATCCAATGCATAACGGGTGTTACATGTGTGTGACACAAACACATCAGTCATGTCAGTGTCATGATGATTTGCAAAGATTACTGTGCAGATGTACTAGATGTCATAGAAATGTATGTGCAGCAGTATCTCTGTACATCCCTGAAACTGTGACCTGTCACCATCATTATGTCTTACAGATAATGCCTCGTACATGCCTTCCAGCGTACAGCCGCCAGGAGGATGACGTCCTCATCCCGTACCTCCATGAGAACTATGAGGTGTTGTTCAGCCATGTGCCACAGCATGCCCAGCAGCGGGACGACCTGTGGCAGGATCTACGCAGGAGGGTGAATGATGTGGGTGGCCATAACCGCACCTACCAGCAGGTGCACAGACACTGCACGGACTTGATACGACACGCAAAACAGCGTGCCACTGCAATCACCAGGGAAGAAGGTGGAACAGGTGGGGGGCTACCAACCCAGCCCCCACTCACACACACTGAGGAGCTACTGGCCAGTCTGGGGACACCCTCAGAACAGCATCCACACACACTAGCTGCCATCGTGGAGGTGGGTGTCTCCCAACCAATGAGCCTGGAGTTGCCTGGTAAGTCAGTTCTGCATATATGGCTATTATATCCCATTTAGTTGCATGTGTCACTGTACATTATGTAAAGTAACAACATATGCAAGGTATGTGGACACACATGCTGCATACTACAGTATGCTACCTTGTGTATGCACACATGTGCATACTATATGCTATTATACAGGTGAATGCGTTAACATGCACAGTGCACCCTGTGGCTGTCAGACAGTCAGGGATAATGTTCATACTGCTGTGTCACCCCTATACAGGTACCTCTGGCGTGCCGCACAGACATGAGTCCGTTGCAGGTGAGACTGTCATCAGTATCAGGCATGTTAAAGCATAGATCTATTTGCCATGTGGCCAGTTAACACTTGCACACTTGATGTTTGTTCCAGTCACGATATACAGGTCGCATCACCCATCATTCTCACAGGCCACCCATGTGCAATATATACAAACGAAATGATACACCGACTTGAAACCACAGTAGTTGTCATTGCTACATGTGTGGTCAGCTGTGCATACAACAGTGGAGGTCTTCTACAATGGAGGCATATGTAGTATGCAGTGGAACAACATGTGTGGTACGCAAACAGTACCACACAGTGAGCTGTGATATGGGCAGCCCACAGGTGTCACCATTGTGGTATATGCCCCTGCATTGGGTGCACACATTGTGATGTGCCATCTGACATGTCCCAGACTCGTAGTGTTCTAGCTGCAATATTGTCACACTATCCCATGACCCATACCCCACATACCAAACATACAACCCGTTGTCTGCATAGCCCTGTGGATGGTGACATATCTGACATCTATGGGTGTATGTCATATGGGACAACACAGACATGTGAGATGGCCATCACACACATTTGGTCAACACATGTGCACACATGGCCATGGGGGATGGCCAGAGACATGTAGCCACACAGTAGATGTGATGTGTCTTTGCATTCACAGGTGATGTAGGTGCGTTACCCTCCTGCGGTCCATCTGATGTTAGTGTCCCCACAGATACTAGCAGTGATGAACATATGCATGAGGTACAAGCAGGGTTGTCAGGGGCTGAATCTGTGCCAATGGTTGCCATCCCAGCTATGTCCCCCTCTTCCCCGCACACAGTTCTGCTGCCAACACATACCGCATCACCAGTGGCCATAGAGGAAGGACAGTCAGCGTCTGTTAGCGTGGAACAGGAATGTGTGGTGGCTACAGAAGGTGTGTCTACACACCATGGTGTCAGTGTAATGACTGCAGATGTGCCACACAGGCATGTGGCTGGTGCTGCTTGTAGGAGGACCTCTGGCAGACATGCAGTTGCAGGACAGAGCACAGCAGCTGGTATCACCAGACGCATGTTCCAGACTGTAATGGTGGCACAGGCATGTGCTGAACAGCAGAACAGAGAAGGGCAGTGGCTGCAGAGGGCTGCTATCCATACCCTAAATAACAACATCCAGGCATTGGCAAATGCTCAACAGCAGATTGCTGATGTTCTGGACAGGCGATTGGGTGACATGGTCGGAATCCTTGACCGTGGCATGGCAATCCGCGAGCGTGAGCTGTCTGTGCTGGAACATCTGGTAGGAGTGAGGCGTAGGCCATGTGGACGTAGGCCAGCTACACCACCTAGTGCAGGTCAACGTGAGCATGCCACCTCACATGCCCGCTCCCATAGTGCTGGTAGCAGTAGCACTGCAGCTGGTGCTGCACTGTCCACACCAGGACACAGCAGGACGTAGCCCTGGACATTCCCAGTGGGGACACGGTTCCAGTGGACATGTGTCGTTGGACAGTAGCCAAGCTGTACCTCCGCCTGGTAGTGCCCATGCAACCCCTGGCAGGCACAGGTCACGTGGCCGGACACAGTGAGCTGTACAACCTGGTCTGTACAATCTGGAGCTGTCAATAATATGCCGTATAGGCCTCACAAAAGGCAGAACTGTGTGCATACATACACGCACACAGCAAAGACATGTGTAGGGCACCACAACACCCACATGCATACTGAACAGACATGTCCAATCATATCACTGGCCCTTACCCACACACAAGATGTCATCCATTGGTGCAGCCTATGCCCCTGGCAAACATTATCACCCTGTGCATATGATGAAGCCTGTGCCACATCCCTGTCATCCACACCATTGGTGCAGGGACATGCTCAAATGGTCTGATGCACAGGGTGAACAGAATAGTGAGAAGTGTATATTACATATGTTGTGTAAGAATAGTGAGTGAAGTGTATGTTACATTAATTGTGTGTGAATAATGAGAGACGTGTATATTACATTAGTTGTGTACTGTTGACATGCACCAGACATACCATGTAGTACAGGTTTAGCATTCATTGTTATATGTTCACAGTATGTGTCTCGGTAACAACAGTAACAGCATGTTGGTAATGATGCCCTGGTTCCCTCCTTATGGTCTACTTGCATGTGCCTACAGGTAGCACTGTTTGCAGTCTCCCATGTGTAACTGTGGAGTACTCACAGGCACATATGGCAATATCAGCATGCTATACGTAGCCTCAGCCTGACTGTTGGAAAGTCTAACATAACACAGATGTCCACACATATACTGATCCAGAAGCATGTGGGCAGTTTAGTAGGCTACAGTGGCTAGAGACGTGACATCCATACCAGGCCACATCACAGGTATGTTGACATGGTGCAGGGGTTGTACACAGTGGTCTGGCCAATGATAATGTTAGAGGCCACTTGATAGCATGAGGCCTCACTGTGTAGCAGTAATACCCTGTCACATTACAGGAACATGCTCACACTCACAGGTTCAACAACACTATAACGCACACCCCATAGTGTTGAGGTGAGGTCCCTTGCCTATGTGGTCATCACCGTCACAGTACTGTGAACCCACACAACGCGACACAGAGAAAGAACATGTACAGGTAGCCAGTGCGGCTGAGACCGATGTCATCAACAGGGTAGTGGACTGCATCACCATGAGGGGTTAGGGATCCTGTGTGTTCTGTATGGTAGCATACACCCTCACTCCATGCACCAGACAGCCATACATACCTACAAACACACACACACTGTGGAGACCACAAATGTCATACACATATGGATAGCTGATGTGTGTGATACACACACCACACCTGCCTACATCATGCATTCCACACTGCAGTAGGTACAGATCTATACAACAGTGTACAGGGGTGTGTAACAATTGGGATGTATTCCCCACCATATGTGGCATATATGGTCACACAAGCAAACACACATGGCAGTCCTGTGAATGATACACCTGCTATATAATGATACGTCTGACAGACATGCAGCAGTATTGGCCACATTATGTGTACCAATGCTACCTTCGGAAGTTGTGCTGCTATATGCACACGGGAGGATGTAAGTGTTACAGGTGTCAAGTGACGTACTGTCGGTGACACCTGACCGCTGTGTAGGTTTTATGTCTCCACCGTCCAGTAACAGTAACATAGCGTACTGTTTGCACATGTAATGGTAGGATGGTGTGTGACACACCTGTGAGCCATACCCGGCAAACATCCATCTACACAGGTGGATCACCACTTTATGTACACACATACATCCATACCTGCTGTACATCCTACTGTACTGTCAGTATGTCACCATATACAGGTGTCAATGATGGGGCTGCATTGCAACTGCATGTTGTAGTTAGGCACAGATTAGTTACTTACATCAGCTACTGCACATGCATGGTAGCTGCATGCACACTACAGATTGTACATGTGTGTTGGTCCTACATGCCTGTCATGTAGCCATGTTGGTATGCATTGCAATTGGTGGACATGTGTGTTGACATACATAATACATGGACTGTTGTATGATATGATAGGTGTCATGGGTAACTAGTACAGAGGGAATGTGTCCTTGGTCAAAATTGCTGCCTCATGTACTGTTAGCATTCAACAGCCATGGACCCACCTTCCATTTGCGTGCGTATGATTGCTGTAGCCACTTGTCTGCAAGGAGGACAGTAAAAGCTATGCTATGTACATATGTGTCATGTGTGTGGTCCATGCACATATCCACTGCAAATACATGTATGACATAGCCTAACATGTGTGTTCATTGGTGTACAGCGGCAGTCATCTGTCACAGCTGTGTAAGACCCAGGGCCCCTGGTATGTGTAGAGCTGACCTGGTTATGTACAGTGGTATCATTGCAATGCATAACACATGATGGAACCCTGACCTATGTAGAGTGCACTGGTCATGAGTCACACGGTGTTGTGTTAATGTATGGCTGTGTATTGCTGGTCCAATGACATGGTGATGTCGGAGGGCTACATTGTAGATTGTAGTGTGTACCTCTGTTATATGCACCTGAGACATCTGTGATAGCTCCTGAGTGTGTACTGGTCAATACATATGAGTGGCTTTCATGTACGTGGGGACAGTAATACCATACTGTGTCCTTCCGTGTTTAGAATCCGTGTACATGCAAGACGGCCCTTTGCAACTCCTAAGTGTGTGAGCATGCCCAGTACACCATTGTGTAGATGGACACACAGTACATTCCAAACTGCGCCCTTCCGTGTTTAGAATCCGTGTGCATGCAAGCAAGATGGCCCTTTCCAACTGCTAAGTGTGTGAGCATGCCCAGTACGCCGTTGTGTAGATGGACACACAGTACATTCCAAACTGCACCCTTCCGTGTTTAGAATCTGTGTGCATGCATGCAAGATGGCCCTTTGCAACTGCTAAGTGTGTGAGCATGCCCAGTATGCCGTTGTGTAGATGGACACACAGTACATTCCAAACTGCGCCCTTCCATGTTTAGAATCCGTGTGCATGCATGCAAGATGGCCCTTTGCAACTGCTGTGTGAGCATGCCCAGTATGCCGTTGTGTAGATGGACAGACAGTACATTTCAAACAGCGCCCTTCCGTGTTTAGAATCCGTGTGCATGCAAGACGGCCCTTTGCAACTCCTAAGTGTCTGAGCATGCCCAGTACGCCATTGTGTAGATGGACACACAGTACATTACAAACTGCGCCCTTGCGTGTTTAAAATCCGTGTGCATGCAAGCAAGATGGCCCTTTGCAACTGCTAAGTGTGTGAGCATGCCCAGTACGCCGTTGTGTAGATGGACACACAGTACATTCCAAACTGCACCCTTCCGTGTTTAGAATCCGTGTGCATGCATGCAAGACGGCCCTTTGCAACTGCTGTGTGAGCATGCCCAGTATGCCGTTGTGTAGATGGACACACAGTACATTCCAAACTGCGCCCTTCTGTGTTTAGAATCCATGTGCATGCATGCAAGATGGCCCTTTGCAACTGCTAAGTGTGTGAGCATGCCCAGTATGCCGTTGTGTAGATGGACACACAGTACATTCCAAACTGCGCCCTTCCATGTTTAGAATCCGTGTGCATGCATGCAAGATGGCCCTTTGCAACTGCTGTGTGAGCATGCCCAGTATGCCGTTGTGTAGATGGACAGACAGTACATTTCAAACAGCGCCCTACCGTGTTTAGAATCCGTGTGCATGCAAGACGGCCCTTTGCAACTCCTAAGTGTGTGAGCATGCCCAGTACGCCATTGTGTAGATGGACACACAGTACATTACAAACTGCGCCCTTGCGTGTTTAAAATCCGTGTGCATGCAAGCAAGATGGCCCTTTGCAACTGCTAAGTGTGTGAGCATGCCCAGTACGCCGTTGTGTAGATGGACACACAGTACATTCCAAACTGCACCCTTCCGTGTTTAGAATCCGTGTGCATGCATGCAAGACGGCCCTTTGCAACTGCTGTGTGAGCATGCCCAGTATGCCGTTGTGTAGATGGACACACAGTACATTCCAAACTGCGCCCTTCTGTGTTTAGAATCCATGTGCATGCATGCAAGATGGCCCTTTGCAACTGCTAAGTGTGTGAGCATTCCCAGTACGCCGTTGTGTAGATGGACACACAGTACATTCCAAACTGCGCCCTTCCATGTTTAGAATCCATGTGCATGCATGCAAGATGACCCTTTGCAACTGCTAAGTGTGTGAGCATGCCCAGTACGCCGTTGTGTAAATGGACACACAGTACATTCCAAACTGCGCCCTTCCATGTTTAGGATCCGTGTGCATGCATGCAAGATGGCCCTTTGCAACTGCTAAGTGTGTGAGCATGCCCAGTACGCCGTTGTGTAGATGGACACACAGTGCATTCCAAACTGCACCCTTCCATGTTTAGAATCTGTGTGCATGCATGCAAGACAGCCCTTTGCAACTGCTAAGTGTGTGAGCATGCCCAGTACGCCATTGTGTAGATGGACACACAGTACATTCCAAACTGTGCCCTTCCGTGTTTAGAATCCGTGTGCATGCAAGCAAGATGGCCCTTTGCAACTGCTAAGTGTGTGAGCATGCCCAGTACACCGTTGTGTAGATGGACACACAGTACTTTCCAAACAGACATGTGATTCTAAGCGTGTGGGCATGGCCATTGACATCCTATATAGCGATGGTGGTCATCCAGGCAATTGGTGTCCATTTTCAATGTCACGATGGATGCCTACATTGAACACAATAGTTGCTGTCTTGAAGGGTGTACTGTCTGTGGTGCATCCCGTATCTATGTAGTGTTGTTGTAGTGCCCCATAGATATTTGATTGCCCCGATCACACCACTGCTGTGTGTTTGTCTATGTCTACCTTGGGAGAGTAATATGCTTTCAGACTGCACACTCTCTATACATTACCTATCGGCATCCTTGCCTTTGCGGATGATGTCACCCACCTAGAAGTATGCCTCTGGGAGTGCTGTGTTCAGTAATCTCGGTAGCGCATTCTGTAAATGCGTTATGCTGTAGTGTGTTAGGGTAGTTAGGTGTATGTTCGACTCCCAGCCCTGCAAAGTGTGTGTGTGTGTGTGTGTGTGTGTGTGTGTGTGTGTGTGTGTGTGTGTGTGTGTGTGTGTGTGTGTGTGTGTGTGTGTTTGCGCACATGCTCCCAACTGCCTGGGGACTCAGTCTTGCTTTAGACGCTGCACACCACAGCAGTTTGCTACTGACATCTTTGCCTTTGCGGATGATGTCAACCACCTAGAAGTATGCCTCTGGGAGTGCTGTGTTCAGTAATCTCAGAAGCACGTTCTGTAAATGCATCATGCTGTAGTGTGTTAGGGTAGTTAGGTGTATGTTGGGCTCCCAGCCCTGCCAAGTGTGTGTGTGTGTGTGTGTGTGCGTGTGTGTGTGTGTGTGTGTGTGTGTGTGTGTGTCTGTGTGTGTGTGTGTGCGTCTTTCCAGCTGCATGACAACAGTACATTGCTTTGACAGTATTCACTCTCCATAACATCCGTGCGGCGTCTTTGCCTTTGATGCTGCTGTCTGCAAGCTAGATGTGTGCCTGTGTGAATCATGTGATCCACTGATCACGGTAGCACGTTTTGTAACTGCGTAATGATGTCGTGTGGTACAGTGCTTATGTTTATGTTCTGCTCCCAACCCTGCCACGTGTGTGTGTGTGTGTGTGTGTGTGTGTGTGTGTGTGAGTGTGTATATGTATCTATCTACATATATATATATGTGTGTATATATATATATATATATATATATATATATATATATATATATATATATATATATATATATAGAGAGAGAGAGAGAGATATGTATGTATGTATATGTATATATATATATATATATATATATATATATATATATATATATATATATATATATATATATATATATATACTGTATATAGATATGTTTGTTGGGATTATCACTCTTGACTGTGCTGCATTGTCTGTACGTGAACACCTTGGATGTATGTACATCTGCTATGGCTCTGTGATAGTGCACATACTGTGTGCTGTAGTGATCGTGGGTTATACATGTGTAGTGACCGGTTATTATGTTGCTGGGTATTACACGGGCATTGGGAACAATGTTAGTGCAGCACCTTTGAGTGGTTGTATGCAGATCTCTGAAACAGTCAGTGGTGGTTATTACATTGGAGTGTGATTATGGCTCATATCCGTCTGTAGTAACTGTCAAGTCTATGCACACCAGGTTAACATTACAGACACACGTTTATCCACAGGTTGTCATACAGATCCCAGGACTGTATGTGTAGACATTGACAGGTGCAGGACTGGGTTGTGTTGGATGCATGGAGGGGTGTCCATGGCCAGTAATGGGGATCTCTACAGCCTGGCAGGTATTGTCTGTGACTGTCCCACAACCTCCTGTATATGACTGACACATGCTGTACCTGTGTATATGCAGACACACACACTTACCACAAACAGCTACAGCTATCACATACACACACCCATTGCACCACCATTGGGCCATGCAATAACCGTTGTCCCTCACACACACACACACACACACACACACACCCACCTACGTGTACTTTGGATGGTTCTATGACAGCTCTGGACATGTTAACACCACACCCTGTGCATATGATGTCACCTGTGCCACCACCTGTGATGTGTAACACTGATGCAGGATCTGACTAACCTGGTGCTGCTGCACACAGTGGCTTTATTCCACTGTATTGATGTTAGCATGATGTTAACACACAGTGTGTTACTTCCAGGTGTACTTCAGCAGGCATGCTGCATTGCAGCTATGACCATCACTGTAGCATAGTTTACAGCACTGTTACCTCTGATGTAGTCTCCATCCATGTGCCATTTCACTTATGTGTGTAGTATTGGCGGCATGTGTGTCTGTGTGTGCAGTACGTGTGTGATGTGTGTAGTACACATGTATACCTGCTTACAAATGCATATACGACATTACACGGGCTTCACCATTTGTACACTAGCTTACTCATTCTTCCACACATGCACACGGGCTAACACATGCACACACATTCTTACTCGGGCTTACTGGCGCGCATGGGCACAGACACACTGTGGGCAGGTTTGCATGTCACATCAGTGGTATCCATAGCGTACGCCGTCAGTCTCCTGACGTTCCCTGGGATAGCTCATGACACGCTTCTTCCACTGAGTACTGACAGCACACATGTGACACTGCTCCGGTGAGGTTACAGTGTTTTGTACATACACACTCCTGTTGTCACCAATCTTCTACTCTAATAGTCCCCTTAACCTACACTACACTGTAGAGGCCTGGCCCATATGGCATGACATGTTGTGATTCACTATCCTCAGCCTCACTTGCCTCACATTGCCTACAAATGCTTCGTTACATCTCTGACAGAGCGCTTCCACACATAGGTACCAGTATGCAGTAGCCATGTTATCTCCGGCTTGCCATTCATCTGCATGGTGTACTAACATCTAACTAAACCTACATTTTGTATGTATATTATCCATATGTCTTGTGTTGAAGCGCAGCGTGTTCTCGTGGCGCTGTGCTACGCTTCCACACCAGGGATCAGGGGAGGACAACTACTGGTTCATTGATATCCAATGGACATAGCCGCCACTGGCCTTGGACTTGGACATTGGCATGCTTCTTCGACTGTATTCATACTGTATTTGCAGTTGTCATTGCTCCGTTTAGCAATGTGCAAAACGTTAGTCGCATAACATCTGGGTGCATTTCTGCACATAACTCTGCTCTTGCACGGACAGCTTACTGTTTCATGTATTGCGTAGTTATGTAGGGTTACCACCTGTCCCACTTTGTGAGGAACAGTCCCTCTTTGGGCAGTTGTGTCCTGCAAAATATTGTGAGAAAATGGCAAATGTCCTGGGATTTTAGGACAAAAGTATTTTCTATATTGTATGTAATAGTTGCATAAAACAGTTATTCTGTATCTGAAACACCTACATGTTATACGAAACAGAATAAGGAACAAAAATGCTACAAGAATAAACTTTTATTCAGGCAAACAACTGAAGTTCTGTCCTTTGTACTGTCCATGGGTATGTTTTGCCCTGCAAAATCTGATGTTTGTAGCGCAAATGTCCCACTTTGGCCATTTGGAAAGGTGGCAACCCTATAATTACATCATTTGCATAGCTTACACATACAAATGGGGTATGTTGCAAATCCCAACATTGTCCGTGCAATGTTCGTGTTACGGGCGGTCTTGCACGCCCCTGCAGGTGTTTGCTGAATAGCCTGGCAATCTTCATTCCCTGCTGTACTCTCACTCAATCCATAAACGCCGAAGGTGTCGTGTATCATGGCCTAGGCTTTGCTGTGTGCTATGTCTATTTGTGGTGTATGCATGGCTGTGGGTATGTCCCACTGTCATCATTGGTAAAGGTGACACCCTATAGGTACTTCCTGTAGACTGCTGTGTCATTTGACATGTCAGCACATACCTGCAGATGAACTTCCTACTGCAGCGCTTTTCATACCTTCTGCGTTATCTTGCGGTCGATAATGCTGTTTCCTCAGACATGTATCTGTTTCTGATCATACCTATCAACCTCCTCATGCAAAACATCTGTAAAAAGCCTAACATGATGGGGGGACAGATAGGGGAAGATTCTACATATTGCTCTTACAAACATAGATAGTTGGCAGTATTATAGGTTTTGCATTAGTATGCCCTTTCTGAGGGATTTGGGGTCTTAAATACATATGTTTATCATTATTTAATGACGTCAGTTCTCAGGTATTTGGCAGACAGGTACACATACCTCTCAACCTCCAACAGCAGGAAATCTGGACAAAGCCATAACTAAATGTGGGGCAAAAGCCCAAAAGTAGGGCCAATTTTTAAATATTGCTCTTAAAAACTTAAAAAGTTGATAGAATAACAGGTTTTGCATTAGCGTGAATTTTCTGAAGGGTATGAAGTCTGAAACTCAAACGTGTCTCATTATTTTCTAACTTCAGTCTTAAATGATTTGCACTGTTTGCCAGAAAACCACAATTTTATGAATAATGTACCAAATATATGAGGCAAATATCTGGACATTCTGCAAAAATCTGTACAGTTGAGAGGTATGCAGGTACAGATTGTGAGAGGAACACACCACACATATGAGGCATACATCCGCATTCGCATAGTTACGCGCCAATACACACAATACATGGCGCCATCACAGGCCAGTTACCATTACATTCCTATTGCTGAACACACCCACCCACTGGGTTATATTCCTCACACAGGCCAACAGGTGCTTATCCACACTACTTAGTACATCATGTACCTTATGTGTAGGTATTTGCGCTTTCCGTCAGTGGCAGAGCTCACGTCAGTATGGTGGACTGGACACTGTATCGGTGACACTGCATGACACCCTGAGGGACACATGTCATTTGAGTCTATTAACCTTCCACATTGACTTTCACAGGCCATATGTTGTAATTCACATTTGTGGACAAACATGCTTATGAGTTGTACATGTTTTGTCATTTGTCCTGACGTCTTTCTTCTCACCTGTTGACCTAGTATCACTAGTTCTGTACATTTCATTAGGACGGGTTACCTTCATACCTCTCACCTGTACACATTATGGGTATACGCCCTGGGGTTTGACCTATGATTCTGTTACATTTGTCATGATAATGTACCTTTTTGATAGATTGTTGGCAAGCCATGACGGACTGTGCGGTTAGGTAATCATGACTGACATTTCTATTTCATGATTACTAACTCTCATAACATTCGTATTCCCGACTACGCAATTATTCTATCTACGGTCTGACTGTCTGAGGTATATTTAATATAGTCCCTATTTGTCTGTCGTGTACTATGCCTTAGTCCAGCTGTCTTATTCTGACATTCTGGCAGGTATGGTTACCATCTTGGTTGTATGCGTGTCCATCCATGATAATCGCCTACATGACACTGATATAGGTCCCTACGTCTTCCCCCAATGGTTTACACAATATCCAGTGGGTGGGTTGCACCTGTTTGGTGAATATAGGCATGTGCTATACCCACATAGGTATATTGATCACTCCCATGCGGCATACCTAATAGATCTGTGCCAACCAGCACCTTGGCCCAATTCTGCATACCCATGATTCCCATACCTGACACACCTCCACAGTACCCATTAGACATGTTTAATGTGAGCGATAATAAAGTGTGAGGACATTTCCGAGCACTCCCCACTCTGCGGATATCAGCTCGTACATCATGCATTCAATCGACCCATGTGTTATTACCCTTGCACCTGCTACTGTTGCATGTACAGCTATATCCTAGTTGCAGGTGTGACTTCTTTTGCATCAATGACGGTTCCCACTTCGTACGGATCAATTTTTGGGGTCCTGCAAAGGACACCTATATTCATGTTTAACGTGTAGAACTTGCAGGCCCTGTCACACTGGTACTTTCCGGGAAATGGTTTGGAAACCATCGGTGTATTCTCCTTTCATGCATGTCTGTCTGTCTATCCATATTAGGTCACTATTTATGTACATATGTTTGTTGTGTATATATCTATTCATGTATCATGTGTGTATAGATATATATATCTGTACATATATACATATGTCTGTACATTCCTCATCTCGTAATTTGCTTTGGATTATGTCTGTGGATATATGTGTATATATATCTCCATATCATACCTTTCAACTGTACAGATTTCCACTTCACGTTCAGCTGTTTGCCTCTTATCTTTGCTTCTTTTTTCATAACCTCATGTCTATCTGGCAAGTTAGTGACATATCATTACAGACTGACGTTGGTAAATAATGACAAACATTTCAGGTTACGACTTCATACCCTTCAGAGAATCCATGCTAGTGACACATCTGTTATTCTATCCACTTTCTATGTTTGTTAGGCAATATCTGGGGATAGTCCCTATTTGTGGTCCATTTTTCATAACCTTGTGTCTATCTGGCAAGTTAGTGGCATATCATTAAAGACTGATGTTGGTAAATAATGACAAACATTTCAGGTTACGACTTCATACCCTTCAGAGAATCCATGCTAGTGACACACCTGTTATTCTATCCACTTTCTATGTTTGTTAGGGCAATATCTGGGGATTGTCCCTATTTGCACCAGTTGTTGTCGTGGCTTTGTCCGGTTTCGTACTGTACGGGTTTAACAGGTATGAACCATGTACATGGAACGTGGTGAAAACACCATTCATTTTCTATTCTGTGAGCGGATTACACACGCGCAGGCGCACTTGCATATCCTTATTGTGGGTTACATATGTTTCATAGATAATTGTGCTTCCATGAACTTTCATAATTCTGACCGTAACAGTTCCATATCTGTATTCCAGTTTACAGACTACTGCGAAACACACGTTCACCTTTACATATTTAAATGTGTGTACTACACGAATACTTTAATTACACTTTCAAGTTATATGTGCAGTGGTCGTAGGTCAACCGGGACTGCATTCACGTTGGCCGGATACTGGAAACACTATTCTATTGGTGTTCTCCCTCATTGATATGCATACCCATAGTACTTAGCTACATCAACATACGCCTCACCGCTTCACCTATGACACAGGCATCCATTCTCCTGCTGAGAAAAAGGCAGTACTACATATTACACATTCCCTATTGCCTACTGCTGTGGACTCCAGCTGCATTGTTAATCACTCCGAGGGTATGCAGAACGCCAAGGCATATAGTCCAGCCACATACAGATCTTTGATTGTCAGGTTGTTCATGTAGTGATCTGGGTTTAGGCTTGTCCACCTGGTGAATGGAACTTCCCTGGCCGAGGTCAAATGTCAGACGAAGCATATGGATAGGGCTTATCTCCCTATTTTGAAGTTTTACCTATGTTTACAGACACAGGTGTTTGGGCACCTGTCAGCAGCTAATTCTGTTGGCATTACATATTATGGGTGGGTTTGTTACAGTCCATACTCTCCAGTGAGGAGATTCACATTTGACTATTACCTGTATACAGTCATATGGGGATTGTTATTTTTGGACATGAAGTGACTACAGGTATGCGGTTGTACATTACACAAGTGTGAAGGGCTGTTCCTGTAAATATGTATGGACCATACCTCTTAGAGCACCGTACCTGCACAAAACCTACACAATCGGCGGACAATTAGGGACACATTTTAACGATTGCTCTTACAAGCATGCAACATGATAGAATGCTAAGTCTTGCATTAGCATGACTTTTCTGCGGGTTGTGGAGTCTTATACTCAGGATATTTCTCATTATTTAAAGACTTCAATCCTTAGCTATTTACCACACTGGTGCAGATTGTCGGAGGCACACACCAACACTATGGGGCGAACATGTGGTCATTCTTGGGGTCGCCACCTTTTCGACTGCCCAAAGTGGGACATGTTCTGTAGAGATGTCAGATTTTCCAGGAGCAAACATACCTACAGCCATGCATAGTACTGAACTTTAACCTTTTTTGTACATATAATAGCTTATTCTAGTAACATTTGAATTGCTTATGCTACTTCACATAACATATTGAGGATTCATATATAAAATAACCATTTTATCCGACTATTAAAGTAAATTAGGGAATAAACTCTCAGGACATTTGCTATGTCTTGATTTTTTTCACAGGACACAACTGCCTACAGAGGGATTGTTACTACAGTGGGACAGGTGGTGACCCTAGTCATTCTGCGAATATCCGGACAGTTGAGTGGTATGGCACAGACCTCTGTAATATGCTGTTGTGTTCTGGCACGGCAGTAGCTCAGCATTAAAGACTGCAGTCGGAATGTGCTGACAGACATTTGGGTTTCAGACTTCATACTCCAGACATTAATGCCAATGTGCAAACTGTTATTCTATCAAATTCTGTTTCTAAGAGATATGTTTACAGATTGTCCCTGATTTTGGACCTTTGTCTCACTTATATTCACGGATCTGTCCAGATATCTTGCTCACACAGGTTGACAGGTATGGTGAGTCATGACTGCACACAGTCAGTGTCCCTCACACTTCATCAGGGTTGACCTGTTTACGTAGTGTCTTCCTCGCCGTCATGCCATTTTCCACTTTGCAAATGTGTGCATTATATTCTCCCTCCTATTCTTGTCTGGACACGTGCGTCACGGGAAGGTATTTTATCCTGGGTGGTAGGTTATGCATGCCCACTTAGGGCTGGACAGTGGCATGGACCTCCACTGCACGTTCTGACTTGTGTCCAGATATCTACTGGATTGGACATCATGTCGTCATAACCATTCTACTATTTACACGGGTTGGTCATCCCGTGAGGGATATCCCAAAAATTGGTCAAAACCAAAACAAGTTAGATAACAAAGATTTTTGTGGCTGCACGAAAACGTGCAGGGGGTTTTACCTGCAGGGGATACATGGTTTGCAATCCTGACACTGCCTAGGGTGACAATACCTACTACATATGTGTAGGGGTCACTGTGTGTAGCTGTTTCTGCAACAAACCAGTGGACCAAGTACGGCTGGATTTGGTGGACGTTCTGGTATGGTGGCAGGTTTTGTGTTGTGGAGGGTATGCTGGGTAGGCTATTATGCATCCAGGTGTGTTGCATTTGTTATGGCCAGTTCCATCAGGACCCATCTGTGGGTATGTGATGGTGCCGTATGTATACATTTGTCTCGCATATTTCCATATTCATATGTTTGTGGGATTGTGTTCTACACTATGGCCTGTCTGCTTGTCTTGCAGCTGTTTCTACATGAGGTTGTGTTTCTTTCCACTTCACCTGCTGCCCCCTCATACACCTCCAGTTCACCTTTTCTGCATACGACACAAGTATCGCCTTTGAGGGATTTACCATTAAACACACACCCCTCACACGTGAATTACTCACACCCCATAGAGCACTACTTTGGTTGTTGGCCCATGACATGGCCAGAGTTGCACATTGACTACCCTACATGTGTCAGGTACCTTTATGGTTGTGTGGACTACCCTGCCATGTTTGCTGTCCACATGCATTACCTCACACACATAGGTAGACGCCCTTACTTCACTTTCATTACTTGGTTGGTGTATCCGGGTACTACCCGTTCGACTGTGTCACATACACGTTCGGATTATACAGCTGCCTTCTGGATTTTGCCAGCCTGTTCTACTCATTGGTAGGATGGCACCTTTTCCTATGCCCAAGCTATTCCTTACACATGTCCGACTGTTGTGGACATTGCCTCCCCACAATCAATAGTTGTGTTTCCACCTTTTCAATTGTCCACAGTGTGACATAGGGTTACCACCTGTCCCACTTTGCGAGGGACAATCCCTCTTTGGGCAGTTGTGTCCTGACATGTAATTGTCAACATGGCAAATGTCCTGTGATTTTAGGACAAACATATTTCTTATATTTTATGTGATAGTTGCATTAAACAGTTAATTCTGTATCTAAAATACCTGACTGTTATGAGAAACAGACTAAGCAACTAAAATGCTACAGGAATACTCTTTTCTGTAGGCAAAACAGTTATGTTCTGTCCTTTGTACTGGCCGTGGGTATGTGTCGGCCTGTACAGTCTGATGTCTGTACCAGACATGTCCCACTTTGGCCATTTGTAAGGGTGGCAACCCTACTGTGACAGTTGCGGTGAACACAGCATATTTTGCAAGCCGACACATACCCACGGTCAGTTCGGCAGATAGAACTTACAATTCTTGCCTATATCTCAGCTGATTCTTGTAGCATTATGGTATCTTATTCTGTTTGTTATGACATTTCTGTATTATACGTCCAGTGAAATATGTTTAATGCAACTATTGCGTGATGTCTATGGAGGAATTATGTCCTATATTCTCTGGACATTTGCCAGTTTTACATGTTTGTGTCAGGACACATCTGCCCACAGAGGGACTGTCGCTTGCAAAGTGGGACAGGTGGTAATCTTGGTTGACGGTACGGATCATACTGTTCCTTTCAGCCTACATGTGTCCGTGTTGTTATGGCTCATTTATATGCTCCTTCTGTTTCGTTTACATGCATATGCTATTTCCTATCACATTTGGTATGTGAAATACGGACATACCTTTTGTATGTGACTATTACATGGCTTGTGGGATATGATTCAGACATACGGTCACTACCTATATTTACATTTCTCCTCGTGTATTTTGTTATGGACACATCTGCACAGCTATGTTCCCTCCTTCAAATTATGGGTCGGTTGGTGACCCTCTCCGTTGGACTGGACGTACCTACTGGCGGCACGCTAACATCTGATACGTTTCACTTCCACATAGTATAGCTATCTACACTACGTTGGACTACAGGCACATGGTTTTCCTGTCATTTGTTCATGTGTAGGGACCCGTTATTCCCTACCGTGCATTTGTGTTTGAGTCTTCATTTTTTGTTTGCAGGGACTCTGCTTTGCATACGTTTCAGTCTCCATGGACACTGATAGGTACGATTACTATTGCTGGCGGAATATAATATTCAGCAGTTTAGGTTGCTCCTCGGAAGCTGACATTGACACGCCTCCCTGTGCAACTTCGATACGCCCCTTGCACTCACGCACGTTTCCTATGCACGTGGCTGTGGCGGCTGCGCGCCTTCATTAATATGCATATGGCACGACTACTCCACATCTACGCCGCACGGCTGGTGCAAGCCTTACGCCGGCCTTGCGCCGAGCTTCATGAATCCGGGGGCATATAAATAGCATAGCCATGACTTCTACATTGTAATTCATATTTTTCCAGCTGGGCAGGTACTGGACACACTAAAATTCATTTTCTGTGATATCTCATTCTTTATCTTAAATTAGCAATTAAATAAATGTTTTGATATTGGTATAGTGTATTGTGAATAGCTTTAAACCATCACAGACAAGAAGATGGCTTTAAGAAGATTTGCAGATCAGTAGTGTATGCTCCAAGAGCAGAACATCATGGTATCACTCTACAAAAAAACTAAAATCCGACTTATAGAGAAATGGGCTGAAAAACATCTCACTGTATAATGTACAAGATACTGCATTAAAAATATTATCTTACATTAAGACACTTTAAAAATAGCCACACATAGAGCGTGATTCATGCATTGCTAATTTCCACACTGCTATCCTGTGCATCTGACATGCTATTTTGTATTCATTAAACTGGTTTACATATCGTGTAGAGCCGGAAAACAAAGGTAAACAGCACAGTATACTAATGAAAGCATAAGCAACTGAATGACATGCTAATTAACCATTCCAAATGGTGGAGCCATTCAGGAAGCTATAACGTAACTATGTAGAGATAGTGTAGCCCTTTGCCATGAGCACCAAAACCTATTGGAATACAGCCACCATCACACTTAGAAAAAAAAAAGCAATGTTAGGTGCTGCTGCTGCTCTCTTGCATGTGTATGTGCAACAGGCTGAAATCTATGGGACTGATGCTGCTGATAGACCTCGTCAAAGGAGAAGAAGGGTGTTCAGACCCCGTTTACCATATCATGGACTACGTGATATTGAAACAGTAGAGCAATACAGGGTTGAGAGGGAAACACTACAGGAACATTGTGACCTCTGCTCCCTCCACCTCAAACCCAGGGGAAATTGAGGAAAATCTACATCAGTTGAAACTAAGATATGTGTAGCACTAAGAATATTAGCTACTTGTACATTCCAGAGACCTACAGGGGATATACTAGGGGTGTCACAGGCCTCAGCCTCCAGAACATTTCACCAATATCTTAATGCTATGGTACGGCATGCAAGGGGGGTACATCTATTTTCCACACACATCAGAAAGAGAGCAAAAGCAATGCAGGAATTCTATGCTGTAGCTCACTTATCTGAAGTCCTGGAGGCCATAGACTACACTCACAAAGAAATAAAAACTCCACCTGGTGAACAGAAAAGGACATATATCAACAGGAAGGGGTACACTCAGTCAACTGCCAGGTTGTCTGTAATGCCTGAAGGATCATCCTCAGTGTCTGTGCAGGCAACCCAAACAGTTACCGTGACTTACATATATGGCACATCTCACAGCTGTACACAAGCTTTGCTAGGGGTGATTTTTTACAAGGCCATCTACAGGGTGATGCAGGTTATGCACTGGAAATGTGGCACATGACACCCATCAGAAATACACACACACTCACAGAGGAAGGATACAATGCCCATGCTCAAATTGGAAACATCATAGAGTGCGTGTTTGGCATGCTAAAGTCACAGTTCCACTGTCTAGACACATCAGGGAGTGCCCTGCAGTACGACTCAGACAACTGTGCAGAAAGTCTCCCAGTCTGTGTCATGATGCACAATATTATCTTGAGAAAACAGCTGCAACAGGGACAACAAAGGCCAGGACCAAGCATTTATGGATCACAGGCAAGGGCAGCACCTCCAGCACATACAGATGAGGATACTGGGGAACCTGCAGCTGCAGAGGTAGCCAGCAGACACAGGTGTGCACAATATGCCCTTGTCCTGGCTAAGAGGCAAAGGATAACACACACATTCACCAACTAAGACTCAAAGGACAACCCAAACATCCAGCAAATAAGAGGCAAATAACAGCACACACACTCACCATCGAAATAATACACATAACAAACTAAACATACACAAATATTAAAAGTGATGCCATCTGATGTCCACAAACATTACTTAGTCATGTAATGTCTATGTGTGGATAGAATCAGGCAGAGACAGCCCCAAAGCACACAACACATAACTGCAGTAATGTCAAGGTAAGTGTGAAACCTGTAGTATATGAACAAATGTGTAAGAAGATAAACTACCTGTATACGGTCAGTCTTGTACCTATCCACTCTGTGCATCAGACATATATGTAATCCTAAGTCAAATCTAAATGAACAAAGACCATTGGCCAAGGGTAACACCAAAGTAATGAGTATATGTGTGTAAGAAACACTGAACATTCATTAAAATGTGAAATATCTCAGGGACACTGACAAAAGATATATCCCAATCAATGTTAATGTTTTATACCATACATGTGTTTGGTTTGGTATGGGCAGTTTTTGTGAAAATGTGTAAGGGTCTGCATGGACACAGTCTAGCTCTGTGCTAGCACTACAACCTTCCATGTTGGACAGGTCTGAGCTATGCATGGTACAATTGTCTGTTCAGTGTTGTTGCTTCCATCCAGGTGGACTGCCTCTGCCAGGAGTTGGACTGACACTTCCAGATTCCTGATTCAAAGTTGGGGTGCTACATTAATGTGAGCAATGTCTGCTGGACAATGTTTCCTCACAATTATGTCTAGGACCATGACCTCATGCCCTACTATGTCTGGATGTGGAAACCTCACTCACTGATGGACCAGTATAAGTAGTGCCAGTACAGGAGGGGGATCTGGCATGGCCATATCGGCTAACACCAGAGGGTGTTGTACCTCTGTGGACATATGGATGCCATCCCTTGCCCAGCAGACATACTATCACAGAAACTGCCTATTCCAGTGTGTCACCCATCCTATCCAATGAGTAACCCACATGGTTAATGCAGACACAAAATAGCAAATGACAACACAATACTGTGATGTAACTATACTAAGTTGGACAGCACAGCAAGAACTGACCTATGTGCAGTATACCAGCAGTGAATTTTAAAAATTGCATGCATATCAAAATTCTTTTCTCCATTGCATATTGAAATACATTCAAAATATGAGTGTCAACAGCTTGTGTAGAGGACAAACATAACTTATAAAATAGTGCAGTTATTTGTAAAACCATCTCCTCCAAGTAACTAACAGTAATGCTCTGTCTTTATCCAGTCTCCCCTCCTTCCACTTCCAAAGCTACATCATAACCTTTCTATAGTGTATAATCAGCTCTCTGAGGACTGTGAAGATGCAAATGAGTTGTGAAGTCATTGGCATTCCTGAATACCAATAAAATAAAATAAAATAAAATCACTTGGTGTAGGGGATGTAAACATGGGTAGCTACACAATTGCATGCACACATCCTAAGACTTCAAGGAGGAGCAATGACAATTGTTAGCTGCTAATGGCTTGCAAGTATTCCTGATTGCTCTGACTACAACAACAAGCAATACTGATGTGACTGATCTCTCTGAATTGTTTGTATCATGCAGAGTAGACTTGCAATATAAAGTGTAAGCAGCTTGAGAGCTATGAGAACAATCTTAACAGCATCAATATCATTGTACTAAGAACACACTGTCCATTCTCTGCTTAAAATCTGTCTGAAATTCTGATCACCTATATTACACATTGAAACAAAGATGCAAATAAATGGCAATAACATTGCAGCTCTGTTGTTAATTTGACTAACTATGAGGGGGAATATGCTCAGAAAATAAAGAGAAAAAGAAATAGATGGCAGTGTTGGCAACCTGACATTAAAATGGTGTGAGGGATACTTAGTGAAAGTATTTGTCAATATCACATTGCTCTAGATATGTTCAAACAAATGAAAAAAAACAATTTCGATCCTATATTGGTAACAAAGAGGGATTAAAAAACACAAGACAGTGTGTGTTGTTATTGCACTGAGTTGAGGGTTCAGTTCCAGGTAGTGTGCAATCTCACAGAGTTAATGCATATTTTCCAATCTACCCTGCTCTTTTAAAATTAGTGGCTCTCAACTTGAATAGCTAAAGCTTAACTTACCCTCCCTTTCATATCTGATTTGTACACACTGCAGCTCTTAGGATAGTAACCCATTTTCCATCTTACCTTTAAAATCTGCAACATCAGCTCTAAGACCACCAATTATTGGAGTACCTACATTCTGCCTTTCAGTAGTCATCTTGGGATTAGTGCATCAGTTTTGCTCTTGTTGAGAGAAGGAGCATAGGGACATTATTTCCTGGACACTGCTGATCACAGTAATGCATAGTAACTGCTTCATAGGTGCCAGCTTGGAATTTGCACTTATACTTTGCTCCTGGTGAGAGAAGGAGCAGAGTGCATCAATTCCTGACTATTTCTGATTGGGCAGTGTGTGTTTGTGTTTAACTTTCTTGATTGATCTGGTTGCTATTCAAGGCATCTACCAGGAAAAAGGCTACAACAAGCCTACAGAGCCTTGCATCTTCTGGAACAAGACTGTTGATTGCCAAAGATCCTCTGGCTTGCTTCTCATCTTGGGATGGTGCTACTGTTTTGCTTTTGGCAAGAGAAGAAGCAAAGGAGCATCTTATCACAACAGAGTGAAGTGGTGGTGAGACCAACACTAGTATAAGCCAGGCAGTAGCCATTTGTGCATCTTCTCTCTTTTCATAATTCTTGGCAAGCTAATTATTTTTTTTCAGTAAGTACTGCTTGATTTACTGCTGTCTAACCTAATTTCAGAATATCTGCCTAAATATTTCATCCATAAATCATCTGAGTCTACTTATTAGTTTCCCCCCAAGTGCTTGACAGTGCCCAGTATAGATGCAGACACAGTGAGTTGAAATTTTCCCTTTAAAACATCATTGAAATTTCACCAATACCTAGTTGCACACAAGACAACTAGTTTGCAGTGACAAGCACTGCTACCAGAATTGCAAACCAGATACTCCTGACATTACTTTATATTCTCACTCCAACCATCTAACCAATAAAAAAATGGGTCTGTTGCCATGGATATGAACTTTGCAACTATCTCCATTACCAGCTTGGTGGGTGCAGGCATACTGAGGCAATGTAGAAATTGCCTCATGTTTACTGACAACCAGTTAATATTCAAACAAATTAATATGGTATGTGAGAGATGTATTTACACAGTTTCAATGGAGGCAAAGCCCTTTTGATGTCAACAAGGTTGTCAGAAGTACAGACACTGCACCCGTCATGTACAATTCAAAGCAGATGCCTAAATCCACATATGCTGAGGTGCTTAAATGTAACCTTCCAAAACTCCAAAGACTTCTTAGATGAAGTACACCTAATAAATACCCTCAGCAGCCCTGAATGCTCTCTTTCAAAACAACACCCACATCAGTACATATAGTCATGTCTCATAGAGCCTCTCCTTCTAAGCCCATAAGGCAGGCCACCATACAATCCAATAGTCTTGTCACTGGAGACTCCATTGTGAGGCACATTGATGTCCCTGTCACCAGGCTGAGTAAAGAGAAAGTCATGGTAGTTTGATTATCAGGGACCAGGATCCATCACATTATGCATGCAACTCTGGTTATTGGACCACAAGTACCAGTATGACTCAGTCATAGGGCATATGGGTGTAAATGACCTAGACTATATGAAGAGAGACATCATGGAGTTCTCAAAATATGTGCCCCAGGCTGGTATGAGTCTAGCATTGATCAGCATT
Organism: Protopterus annectens; assembly: GCF_019279795.1. Classification (NCBI taxonomy): domain Eukaryota; kingdom Metazoa; phylum Chordata; order Ceratodontiformes; family Protopteridae; genus Protopterus; species Protopterus annectens. The sequence continues at coordinate 737,563,389 of NC_056733.1, read as the reverse complement.
TTATGTTCTCCAAGGATGATACCACAATATGAAAAAAAAGACGATTGACTTTAACAATCTCTGGTGTCATTCTAAGGGGGTGCAATATTTGGCAGTGCGGAGGCAGATGGTCAATAGACGATACTGCTTTGCCAGGGATGGTCTGCACCTCTCCTTCTATACTTTTGGATATAAGCAAGAACACTGTCCTCCCCTAGAGTGCCCTTTTAGGCAATGCCAAACTGAAAGGACTGCTGACATAGCAAATCAAGCTGACAAAATCTAAAGGTGTTACTGCTCAATGCTATGAGTCTAAACAAAAAAACTGCACTCCCTAGAACCTCTCCTAACCTTAAAGAATGCAGTTACTGAGACACAGTGTAAAACCCTGGAGGGCACACTGACAGTGCAAGATTATAATGCCTTTCACACATTTAGACCAGCTACTAGACAGACAGGGACTAAAGCTGGGGGTGTCTTGATTTACATTACAAATATATATACCTCAAAGCAGGTCAAACAGGACAATGCACTTGAACTTCTCAACATTCAAATGACAATAGGCAAAATCTCATACCAGTTCCTTACAGGCTATTGGTCCCCATCTATGACCCAGGAACCCCATAACTTGTATTTAAACTTGTTAGAAGCACTCACCATCCAAAGCAATACCACATTCAATGGCGACTTCAATTACTCTACTATTAACCTGGAATCATAATGAACACCAAATGTACAGGCACAGAGATTCCTGGATTTTGTGAACACAAACTCCCTGGACCAGATAAATAAGACAAATGGGGTCAAAAGCAGTATGACAGTGAAAACCTTTACTGGTGCTTCCTGGTACCTCAGCTGTTGCCTTAAATGGAACAAATTACGCCATTTGAACAGCCCTTCTTATATACAAAGCAATTTTCACTCAATTATTCAATAATTCCATAAAACATTAAAGTTCAAACACCCCCATTTAAAGAGCCTGCATATAAAGTGCATACTCATATAATATTCTGAGACTAATTTCCCCAACTTCCACCCAAAAAACATACAATGCGAAAATTTTTCATCATAATAAAATGTTAAATACCTTAACTATTTAAATACATTCAAACTGGATCTGTAATACATCATGAATTGAGGTTTAGTTCCAAATTCAACCCATTGGGGTACAAAGTTTTAAAATTATAATAATCTCTGTACATAATCAAGGGGAAATGGGAACATGATGATAAAGTGTGGTTGGACAGGAATATGGAAATAGATGATGAAGGGAGAATTTTTTTTGTTAGTAGATTTTCCCCTTTTTCTGAAAATTTGAGGGAGTTAGTCATAAGGTTTTGGCCCATTGTTAAACAAGATGAAAGTTGGGGTGGAATTTTTCCTGACAGGGTGACGTTTTCATATAGCAGGTTTTTGAATTTAAAAAAATTATTAAATTTGAGAAAGTATCAAGGGGAAGTAACCCAAGTGGGATCTTTCCCATGTGGAAGATATAAGGTGTGCACTAGGATAAAAAATTTGAATGGTAGTAAGATCAATGGGAGGAATTACAGTGTCATTGGCCTTTTTGATTGTAGTTCATGTGGAGTGGTGTACATTACAGGTTGTGGGTGCACACCTATAAAATGGTTCATTGGGCAGACAAAAAGGGTGGTTAGGAAGCGGGTAATGGAGCATCTGGGAGATATAAGGAATGTTAAATTGGATAGCCCAGTTGCCCAACATTTCCATTTACCACATGGGGGTTCTGATCATAGTTTTTTCTTTAGTATTTTGGCCAAAACTTATTCTATTCATGGGAATGATTATGTACGGGGATTATTAGAAATGGAAACTAAGTTTATTAGTAATTTTAAAATGTTATACCCCAATGGGTTGAATTTGGAACTAAACCTCAATTCAATGTATTCAAATAGTTAAGGCATTTAACATTTTCTTATGATGAAAGATTTTCATATTGCATGGTTTTGGTGGGAAGTTGATGGAATTAGTCTCAGAATATTATATGAGCATGCACTTTATATATGGGCACTTTAAATGGGGGTGTTTGAACTTTAATTTTTATTGAATTATTGAATAATTGAGTGAAAATTGCTTTGTATATAAGAAGGGCTGTTCAAATGGTGTAATTTATTCCCATGAAGGTAACAGCTGACGTACCAGGAAGCACCAGTAAAGGTTTTCATGGTCATACTGCTTTTGACGCCATGTGTTTTATTATTTTTTTCATTTGCAGGAGTGGTTATATTGTTTATGTCCCTGGACTAGATTTTCAATACATTGACCAGTGGTGCAATTATCTTTGATCTAGTCCTCACTAATCTGGGACAGTGCTGCACACTGTCTAGTGTAACACATTTTCAAGAAAGGTCAGACCAAAAAATGGCGTCCTTTAAAGTAAAAAAATAAAACCTAGAACCCAAGCCAACCCTGGAATATTCAGAAACTACACTAAGGATAGCATCTTACCATTAAATGATAACCTGGCAAAATTTCAAGCCCTCATAAACTCTGAGAACACTCCTGAGAACACTGCTGTCAAATTGGAACTACTCACAAAAATCCTATACAAGCATCTTAATAGTTGCATAGAGGCAGCTGTACCCACCAAGAAGAAGTACTGAACTAACTCAAAAAACAAGCCACCCTGGTGGGCTCACACCATCAGTGTGTTGTATAACAAAAGGAAGAAAATCACGACAAAAAGTATGAGGTACAGCACCCAGAAGGATAAAACCACTCTCATCAAACTAAGAAAAAAAAAAAAAACTCAGAGGACAAAAAGTCTACCAAAGCCAAATTTGAGGTAAATTTGGCTTTCCTGGCCAAGGACAACCACAAGGCATTTTTGGCTATGTCCACAACATCAAAGGCAATACACAGATGTGCTCAGAGCTCATTGTTAATGGTGCCACCTATACTGAGCCAGAAGATATAACAAACTTACTGATCAACAAATTCATCTCCAACTTTAACTGTCTGTCCCCTTCAACCATCCCTCAGGAAATACCATCAATTATAACTCCCCTGATATCACTAGGAAACAGGTCCTTAACGTTCTCTCTAATGCCACAAAACACTGCATCAGTGGATGCAGACAATATCTTAGGATGCCATAAATAGTGTGATGCATACCAGGGCCTCTTACATTACCTTAACTGTAGCTTCCAAACAGGCTTCATGCCTCATGAATGGAGAACAGTGACAATCATCCCTCTGTACAAAGGTGACAAAGGTGGGCCATCTATAGCCTATGGACCCTGGAAACAACAGTCCCATAAGTCTCACTACTTTCTTTTACAAAGCTATGGAAAGAATTATCATATGTAAATTATCAGTAATGACACAGGAAACCTCCAGACACTGGACCCAACCCAATGTGGTTTCGTCAAGGGCAGGTCATGCCTACTCAACCTGTTGGACTTCTCTGAGAAGGTCACCAAAGCAATCGATGAGGACAAAATGGTTAACACTGCCTTCCTTGACCTGACCATGACGTTTGATAAAATACCCCACTTGAGCATTGTTAACAAACTTAAGAGTTTAGGTACAAACCCTTATGTCACCCAGTGGATAGCCATTTGGCTCACATTCAGGACCCATGTCATTAGAATTGGGTAGTTCATTTCGACAAAGAGGCCATTTACAAGTGGAGTCCTCAGAGACCAGTCCTGGGACCACTCCTTTTTGGCATTTGCTTGTCTGAAGTCAATGCCAATGCCAATAGCCTTTAGCTGACTAAATTTACACACAATTGCAAATTAGGAGCTGCCATTAAACCTGACATCAACACAAATGTTCTCCAGGAAGGGCTGGCACAGAAAAATAACTGGTACCAGAGCCAAAGAGTAAAACTAAGCACCAAGAAATGCATAATAGTATCCTTCAGGAAGTCATCAACTCCTGGTATTAATACCCCATTTGGTATGTACTTAACCAGACATATACAACAAATGGAATGTGTACAGAGGTTCCTCACTAAAAGAATGCAGGGCATAAGTAACATGTCCTGTGCAGACTGCCTCAAGTCTCTATCCATGCATTTTGTCTGCTACAGGCTGTTGAGGGGAGGTATATGCCTGGTATACTTTACTCTGATAGACCATCTGCATATCCACAAAACAAACTGCACTAGAATTACTCATTCTAAAGACCTAAACCTTGCCTGTGATATCAATAGGACCTGCTGGAGAGACAGGTATGTATCGCATAGACTATCCATTCTGTGGAACAGGATCCCCATCCATGTGAAGCAGAGTTCATCCCAAAACCAATTCAAGTGTAGCTCAGACACTTGAATGAGCAACAGGACATTTAACACTGGTTTGGCCCCTATGTCTCAAACGAACACAGGCAAACTGTAAATGGTTCACCTCCCAAGTCCCTGCTTTAAATGTTTTATCTCAAGAGCCCTGCTTACACTTATCAAGGGTACCAGAACTTATCAGAAATTTGTGATGCATGGCTAGGCTTAAAAAGGCCCATGTGGTAATTAGCCTAATAAACTCCTATGAAATTAAACAAGACAAAATAAACTACTACTACTCTGAAATCCAAACTAAACACAGAAATAATTCACAAAAATGGTCAGCAATAAGCAACATACTCCTACCTGGCAAAGCCAGCACACACACCCCTCCACTAATACTAATGATTCAGATAACATTGCCACCCTATTCAATGAATACTTTATCAAAACTATCTTAGCCCTCTCCAACAAGCAAACTTCCACTCCTACTCCAACTACTTCTATTCTAAGTACAAGCAATAACACCTTTTCCCTTCAACCTGTCTCAACCATGACAATAAAAAAAATTCTTAAAGCCCACTACACTAGCGTCAGAAAACTTACCAGCAGACTTTTTAAAAATAGCTGCTGAGGCATTTGCCTACCCAGTAGCCATTCTTATCAACAGATCCATTTTGGAACACCAAGTCCCTACCCTTTGGAAAACTTCCCACATTATTCCACTTCATAAAGTAGGCAACTCATCAGATCAACCTACTGACCAATTGCTATCTTAACCCCTCTGTTCAAGATACTAGAGAGAATTGTACATATGCAAATCATGGACTACCTGCATACTAACAAGCTGCTATCCAGTACTCAGCACAGTTTCCAACCATACTACAGTACACCCACTGCTATAATGTCTTTCATTAACACAGTAAACCATCACAAAAACAATAACAAATATGTATCCTCTATCTTTCTAGACATATCCAAAGCCTTTGACTTGGTCTTGTACAGTAAACTTATAAATGTCCTCTCTGAGCTGAATCTATGTCATTATACTCTTGCTTGGTTCCAAGACTACCTGGCTTGGTGCCAGCAAGCAGACTGTTGGCAGCAAAATCTCCTATACCTTCTTCTTGTGACCTAGGATTTCCCCAAGGCTCCATATTAGACCTCCTACTTTTCTCAGTACTTACAAACAACCTTCATACCTCAGCCCCACATGCCTCAGTCATTCAGTATGCAGATGATTGTACAGTAATATGTGCTACTCCTACTTTACAAGAACTACAACCACTAACACAAGAGTCCTTCTTAGCAGTCGAAACATGGCTAACAAATTTTCATTTAATTCTGAACCCCAAAAAAGCAAGCTTATGCTGTTCCATTCCACTAAAACTACTGTATGCCTCCCCTCATTCAAAATTGTATCAATGAACAACACCATCATCTCACCCTCACCATACACCAAACTTCTGGGGGTTGAAATAGATAACAACATGAGGTTTGACATCCACATACCCCAAGCCATAAAAAGTACACAAAAACTAAGTACACCGTATAGGACCAAGTAGTATCTTATAAAAAATGTAAAATCTACCATTGCCCAAACTCATCTGATCTCAGCTCTACTCTGTGCATCACCCATATTCACTAACCTAAGAACATCTGAGTTAGTAAAACTTGACTCCTATTATAATAAAATTGCCAGATTTGCCACAAACTCACTCTTTAGGTCACACCACTATACAGCACTCAAGCAACTCAACTGGTTAGAATTTCCTCAACTCCTACTATGTAACCATCTAACCATGGCCCAGAAAATATTCTATCTCCCAGAGAAAACACCTGCCCTGCAAAACCTACTGCAGCCATGCTCCAGTACTAGAGCTCTATGCTCTTGTAATAAATCACTAATAAAGATACTGCAGCCAACAATCTTGCTGGAGAATACCTCTTCTCAAATTATATAGCTAAAATGTGGAACACACTACCTTCTAATGTAACATCCACCACAACCTTATCTCAGTTCAGAAAAATGCTAAAAGTTTACTTAACCAAAAAATGGCTATGCCCATGTACTGCTCCTGACTAAACCATCTTTCTTAGATTATGCTACTATTGCTTTTAGGCTGACTTTAGATTCTCTAAAAACACTAAGGATTTTCAAACTCTGAAGATAAGGAAGTACTGTTTGTTAAGAAACATTTCATGAATGGGTTCACCATCTGTCTCTCTATAGAAGTCATATACTGTTTCCTGTTCACTCTAAGAAAAATTGTACCTGAATGTTTCTATATATGCTGTTTTTCTGTTCTCACCTGTATGTTACTGTGATACAAAATGTACTGAAATGTTTGTTAACTATGTATGCATTATGAGGAGCTTTTTCTCCCTTAGCCTGCACTGAAAAAAGTCCAGCTGTGTCCAGTTGGACTTTCCCGATAATCAAATGTAAAATAAATAAAATAAAATATATATATATAATCAGGTTGCAAGACACAGATCTAGGGAAGTTCACAATACTGCATTTTCATTATTATACCCTGATATTTATTAATACTGATAAGTTTTTGTTCTCCTCATTTGTGTGTGTTTTGGCAAAACACACTGAAGACTGGCAGCATTTCAAAGCAGTGAAAGAGAGTCTGCTGTCTAAGGTACAAACTGAGAAATATAATTTGTCATGCCAATAGTAGTGCACGCGCATTTTAGAGTGGGACAGGTGTGCTTTGCTAAAGCACTTTGAATAGCAGTAAAAGAAGATATTATATACCTCATCTGAGTATCAGTGTAGCATATAGCTTAAATTAAATGGTTCTAAAAAAATTACGAAAAGAGGATGCTAGGTTTGAATCCAACTTGAAGCCCCATGCTGCTTGGAATATTTCCAGCAGATGTGAAAATGCAGCTTGTGTTTAGCTGTGTGTAATATAAATTGTTATAGATGTATTTTTTTTGTGTGTGTGTAATTTCCACACTTTTTAGTAGAGCACATACAGGACTCACAAGTGAAGGATAAAGTGAACAATTTCATTTCTGCCACCTGCATTAGCGCAAACAGTTTTGGCACCAGTACATAATATTTCTAATAAGTGAGTGATGTGCACATTCGGTATACCTGTTTCTGTGCAGTGTCTTTGGCCCCTTAAAGTTTCTCTGGGGTTCAAATCCACAGTGTGTAGGGGATGTGGAGAGCATTACACTAGATGTATGATTTACTGTCATCAGAACATCATATATTTTTTCCTGTTTCTTGCCCAGTGTAGATGCTCGGTGCTGAGTGGCATGCAATCAGCCTTATTTGCTTAAGGAAAAACATGACAAATTGAATTTGTAAACCTTCTGAATGACAAATAGGACTTATCAATGTGTGGATGTCAGCACTCTGGACAGTACTGATTGGAGAACACCCACTGCTGTGCAATTGTCTCTGTGGTCCAAGGGATAAGTACCATAGATAGAACACAGGTGATCCAGGGTTAAAATCCATATAAAACTTATTTTTACAAAGGGTGTCAGAATGCAGTTTCCAACAACTCTTTGAATAGGAAAGTAACACTACATACACATGGTTATCATAATTATGCTTATTGCAAGAAATGTCTCATTAATGGTTTGATAGATAATTTTATCTAAGTAGCATATCTCATAAATAACTTGCATATGAAACACAATTGAATGTGTCTGTAATTCAGCAGGATAACTATAATAATGCATTAACAATGCATTTTAATATCTATGCTGGGTGGAATACTTAAGTTTAATCAACTTCTATCCTCACATAGCTCAACTCTGTGTTTAAGACAGTATGTGTAGTGAAGTATGTATGTATCATACCTCCACCTGTATTAGTCAGTAATCGAAGTCTAGCCATCTGACATACATTTACAAACAGTAATAATGCCTCTTTCAAGGGAACACATTCTACAGGACTTCTTAAAGTCACACACATGAAGGCCTATCTGATGCATATCTCCATTCATACTGAATGCAGTTTTTCTGTAATGAACATAACTGAAAAGCAGTTCTCCTGATGCACTGACAAATATTCACCTTGACTGAAATGTATGCATTATATCTTCCTTAAGTTTGATTCCCACTTGAGCAAATAAAAGTTACACTGCAATTCCGAAAAGCTATGTGTCAAATCAACTTGTTTAACCTGCAAAACACCAAGGATAACAATCAAAGCCATTGAGACTCTCAGTGTTGACCATCTGAAAAAGTGTGAAGATATTAAGAATCACACATGCCAAACCCCACTGCTATGTTTCACAACTTCATTGCTGATTGAAAATATACCTTCCTCTTTGTTTGCAAGTAACTTTCTGTGCTTTCTATCTCACAAATGCAGTTGGCATAGTTGTGTGTGTTTGCGCACTATCTGTTAAATGTGAGATTGGAATTTGGTGCCAATTCATAGTTACAGTTGCTGCTTGACTTCTGCAGGTATGGCAGGTGTGGGAGATGATGGTGCTAAATTTGTAACACAGAGGTGGGATGTTGAGGAGTTTGGCACTTTTGTGGAACTCCTCATGAAGTGGTACAGCTGGTGGCTGCTGCAGGGGAGCTATACTGGGTCTCAGTATAAGACTAAGAGTTGGAACAGATTAGCTAAGGGTGTCTACAGTGCAACTGATATTCCACGCCCTGGAAAGAATTGTCATCACCACTATAGTTACCTGAAATGGCACGAGAAGGACCTCCTTAGCTGATGGAAGGATGAGTTTAGAACTTCTGACATCCCTCAGTTGTGTAACTATACTGACCCATCTGTATTAAATCATAAAGAAAACAGGATGCAGCCAAGACTGTTATTCAGTATGCTTTCATGTCTCTTCTTCTGCACTGTACAGCTGCTGAAGATATTGCAGCCAACTGTGAGGTGCACCAAGAGGCATTAACTCACTTCAGAGAGGCACAGGGTATGTATGCATCAGGTCTTACTATAAGCATAATGACTATTGTAATTGTATGCAATATGGCAATACTGTAATAAATATTTGTATTTGTGATATCATAGAAGCTCAACTAATTAATGGTGCAACAGAGTAAGTACTTCCCATCATACCTGGATGTTGCCAAGATGAGTAGGCTAGATAATCATAACTGTTTATTTTCTGAAATTATAGAGTAATGGGATATTATGTGGATCTAGTCCACTATCTGTTTTGTCTCATACCACCTCTACTGTCTCAGTTTCTTTTTGGGGGAGGGCTGGGAAATATTTTACATGGCATAACAATGTTCTATTGTCATATATTTCTACTTACAAAAACTGACGTGCAGCACAGAGAGGTCCACTGACCACTGTGGATTGATCCACCATCCCTCCATAGTTTGCACACTGGCACACAACACTTCAGGGTCCCAAGCTGTCAGTGCTTCCTCCACAACCCCTGCCCTACCTGCCCAATCTGCATCAGGTAGCTCTGCCTGGCAGGTGGTGCACCGGTACCCTCCAGGAGTAGTATTAGTAGTGGAGGTGGTGATTTTTGTCACCCACCAAGAGCTGACAGGGCTGGTGGATGTTATAATAGAAAGGGACCTCAGAGTCCATATCACATGGCTAGAAAATGTACATTGACAAAATGAAGTCACTTCAAGCACTGACACAGGAAACTAAGACAAGAGACTGTGATGACAGTTCTGTCACTACACTTGTCTGTCTTGTTTGTCCTGTATATCTGCACCTGCTTCCTCACCTAACCTTTTTACCTGAACCTTACATTCCTAAGCCCCTAACCCAACATTCCTTTCTCTCTGAAAGTTAAAAAAGTAAAAACTGGGCACCTGTGTCACAAAAAATAATGATCCATACATATCTCTTTACTTCACCTATGTTGTATTCTTGACATACTTGATTTGGTACAATTGTGTATACCACATTATTCTGTTGTTGTCACCTATTCTTGGTGTGGTTACAGTCCAAATTCAGCAAATTCTGTCTACACGTCTACATTTATGTTGTGAAGGAGTACATAGCTATGGTTCTCTTCCACTACCTTCCTGAAAATTCCACCATTCTTGCCCCTGCATTTTCCCCTCTCCCCCACATTTAACCACTTTCCTGTCAATCCCATTTTCCCTCATTTAATCTGGTAAAAAAATAGAATTGCACACAACACACATGGCCAAAAATGGCCCACAAGAAAGTTGTCACATTGTTTTCTCATCATTTGCATCAAAATTGGCATTGTGCACCAATGCCAATTGACAGTAATGGCTGTTTATTTCCTTTGACAAAACTTGGTCAGTTGTTGCCATCACCTGCAGATGCTCAAACAAGCTGTGCTGCTGGAATACAAAGTAAAGGCAGACTACAGGAAATCACTGGCAACAGTTACTGTCACAATTGTTTGACTATTGGATGCACTCAAATGTAACATCCTCTGTGGAATGTTGACATAAATCAATTGTCTTAAGATTAATTTTTGACTACAGCATCAAGGTTTCAAATCCAGATATATGTCACTTTACTTCTTACTGTGATGTTTTACTTCTATGATATGCTTGCCTAACATTGTGCAAACAGGGAAGTCAAGCAGAACACTTCATTTCTGAAATGAACTTTGGAGCTAATATGCAAAGATGTAATACAACATGTGGAGTCCCACAGAACAACACTAAACACTGGTACTTCACAGTCCCATTTCAACACATCCAAGTATAATCACACATGTGCTAAAATGTTGCCAACATGTGTAAAAAATATGTTTCTCAGCATTGCGCTTTAGGAAGAGATTTGGAACAAAAGTAAATATTGCTACTGGATTATATTACTTCATTACATGGGAATTGTTTAATGTATTCATGTAAAATGCAGTGAACTGTGGAATTAATTGACCATTCATTATGGTCACTTGGGTCTGCACTGCAGCACTGACACTTACAGATGATATACAACCACATGCAGCCTTGACACACATAAATCATCATTTTTTATCCCTTCTGCATTGGAACATTACAAATTGTTTGGTATTGACAGTCCACATTGTCCAGGTGTAATCATTTGCCATTACTAATATCAGTATCATTCATTAAGGTTTAAATACCACTATCATAACCTGATAATCTATTCATTCATCTACCCTGTGTTTCACAAGTGTGTGTCTCATATACACAAGACAGGTAGGTACATGTCACTCTCAGTTCTGTGGTATACATTAATGACAACATAGCTGGCATAGGTCAGCAGTATGTATGTATTATCTATCCTAACATTGTACTTACTCCATCAGATCAGCAAATATGGATTTGCAGAAAACCTTCAACATCACATCTTCTTTGACACAGAATGAGAAGTGAATCCTATCTACATTGCATTTTCAGAGTATAAAAGTCAGATTTCTGCAGTGACACTTGTGTTAAGTATTGTGTATCTAGATGGCATAACTGGATAGATAGGGAGTTCTAATCTCACATCAGTTAACGTGTGTGTGTGTGTGGGGTGTAGAGTTATGTAAATATACCCTTAAATACTGATAAAAAGCAGTAGTCTGTAATTAATTTTATGCTACAAGGTGAGTACATATCTGTATCAGACTCTTCTTCCAACATCTTCTTCTCTACAACACAGGATTCTTATACTGTAAAAGTCAGACTTATGCAGTGGCACTTATGTTAAGTAATGTGTCCTCTATTGCATAGGTAGGGCGTTTTAATCTCACAAATGTCAGCTTGTATGTATATGTAATTGTGTAAACATGACCTTAAGTACTGATGGCCTCCATAAAGCAGTAACCTAGAATTAATGTTATATTGAAGAGTGAGTCCACATCATTTTCAGACTTGTTTCACAACATCATGTTCTCTGCAACACAACACTGTTGTGATCCTCTATAAAGTGCACATACACACTGTAGAAGTCAGACTTGCACAGTGGCATTTGCATTAAGTGTATCTTCTAGATTGTATAGCTAGAGTGTTCTGATCTCATGGCTGTCAAGGTATGTGCGTGCGTGTGTGCGTGTGTGTGTGCGTGTGTGTGTGTGTGCGTGTGTGTGTGTGTGTGTGTGTGTGTGTGTGTGTGTGTGTGTGTGTGTGTGTGTGTGTGTGTGTGTGTGTGTGTGTGTGTGTGTGTGTGTGTGTGTATGGAGTCTTTTAAATATGACATCAACTACTGCTGGCCTCGATAAAATAATAGCAAGGCAAAAATGTTACACAGCAGAGTGAGTCCACATCATTGTTAGACCCTTCACCATTATCTTCTCAGCAACACATCATTGATGCCATCCTTTTTAAAGTGCACTCTCACAGTATTAAGTTCAGGCTTCTGTAGTGGTGCTTGTGTTAATATGTCCTCTAGATTGCATAGCTAGATGGATAGGGATTCTAATTTCATGACAATAAACATACGCGTGTATATGGAGTTGTTTAATAATGCCTTTAACTACTGCTGGTCTCAATAAAATAGTAGGCCAGAGGAAATTTTACACTGCAGGGTGAGTCCACATCAGTGTCACACTCTTCTTCCTTCTTCTTCTCAGCAATACTATGTTGATGTCATCCTCTAAAAAGTAAACTCTTATACTATTGAATTCAAACTTCTGTGATGGCACTTGCATTATATACTGTGTCCTCCAGGTTGCTTAGCTAAATAAGTAGGGGGTCTAATCTCATGGAAGGCAACTTGTATGTGCATGGAGTTGTGTAAATATGTCTGTACCTACTTGCTCGCCTCAATAAAATAGCAGACTGGAGTAAATTTTATGCTGCAGGATGAGTCCACATCATTGTCAGACCTTTCTCTCAACATCATCTTCTCAGCAACACAATGCTGATGTCATCTTCTATAAAGTGCACTCTCATACTACTGAATTCAGACCTCTGCATGATGCTCACGTTATGTTCTCTGCCCTCTAGATTGGGTAACTGAGTAGGTAGGGAATTCAAATCTCACAAAAATCAACTTGTACGTGTGATGGTGGGACCATTACATCACTGAAGAATTATTTCAACAGGTGTGCTCATTTGACACCCATTCATGAGAAACATTATCTTGGTCAGATCAACCCCACATCCCCTTTTCACTCTGCCCACAAATGACTACTATCTGCAACACACTGATAAGGTCATCATTTCAGTAATGTACTCTCAAACCACTAAATTCAGACCTTTCCTGTGCTGCATGCCTATAAAACACTTGTATGTAGATTGACTCAGCTGATAGGTAAGGAGTTTAAATACAGCAGTGAGATTCTCCTGATTGTGTCTCTGTGTGAATGCAAATGGATGCAGAAGTGTGTTACACCTCTTAGTACTGACACTGTTTTAAATTCTACATGTTGTATAAGTCATTTTGCACACACATCTCCTTTGCATGATACAACTGATGTCATCCTTTTAAAGATGTTGCGTGGCTTCCATGCAATCAAACTTCTCCAGTTGTGTGTAGGTGTGTGTGTGTGTGTGTGTGTGTGTGTGTGTGTGTGTGTGTGTGTGTGTGTGTGTGTGTGTGTGTGTGTGTGTGTGTGTGTGTGATAAGCTTGTGTGTAGATTCTGCCCCTTGCTTGGTAGGCAATACAGCAATGACTGTCATCAGTGATTTTGTGTTTCTTTCTCTTCCTGTGCAAAACATGCTGCACATACAAATATGATGTATAGCTGTACAATGTACTTCTGCTATGCAACCATTTTTTAGTGTAAACATGGTGATGTCATCTATTCAAATGTCGTGTCACAGTCGTAAAAAAAATCTGTAGTTGCGCTTGTGTTTCAGCACACATTCATATGCCTATGATGCTACTTATATAGCTCAAATCCCAACATCACTGCTTACTGTCATTGTACATATTGTTAACAGTGTTGTCACCCACATGTGCTATGTTCACGTGTGGATATTATTTTCTGTTACAAGAGTTTATTCTATATTTCCTTTGGAAAGGCTGTATTTAACAATGATGGTGTCATTTGAATAGATTTTCATCCCATCACAGTTGTAGTGAAGCACTTCCTCAAGAGTGAAGACATGAGATGGTGTAATGTATATTGTTGCCTAAAAGGGATGTGTTCCAGTATGGGATTATATCCACATTGGTCATAACTGTTGTTCTACCATCACAGTGCAACAGCAGGGGGTTACAGGTGTGTTTGGGTATACCTAGCATCAGGCAATGTTGTCTGATATTCAGCACGATTATTTATGAGTAATTACAGGGACACATATTCCTTAATTCATACATATGATGTAATGCTTTCACATAACCATATATATGACAATTGGTGATGCACTTATACCATAGCACAGTCATTGATCCCACTATGGTGTTGATTTTCTCAACAATTAGGCAAGTGTTCCAAAACAGCAGTAATTGAATGTAGGCATTTGTGTCCTCAACTGCTCTGAATGAAAGCCACTGCCCCCATTTATAATGTGTATGTATAGAATGGCAGAGGCCTCCCTCATCAACTTTAGATGATAACAGTTTTGGACAAATACAGTACAGCAGATCGAATGACTACACAAACATAGAGTTCAACAGCTCTGATAACAGTCCCACTGTAGTGAATGTGATTATTAGCCATATTGTCATTTGGGAGAGTTGTGCAGCCTGATGTTCAATTCTAGCATACAGTTTAATTTTATGTGAACATACTGATGTCAGGCAAGCACCATTACATCACGTCAGTCCTATCCCATGATATATTGTATGAATACATCTAAATCTAGCTTTGGATTTCATGGCAGTAGTTATTTGTGTGATGCCCCACCACTGAACCAATAATCAAGCAGCCCCAATCCTCACCATTGGCAACAGTGGTGGTTGTACACTGGGAGGTTGACAGATACACACTCAGTATTTCCAGATGCAGCTCTCTGCATCAAGTGCAATTTCCCTTTAAGGGCACACAAAAACCACAGTCAGTCCAGGGCTGGTTTCTTCCTCTTTCGACACATCCCCAATAAGACTCCCCACTGGCACAGCTATAGAGTTGAGATCTCAGCTGAGTGACCAAACCAAAACCTCCAGCACCCTCTCTGTCTAACCAGTGCTTCATGTCCCTGCTCAAGTAGCTGAGAAGCACACCCTTTGAGGTTTGATTTACACACACACACACACACACACACACACACACACACACACACACACACACACACACACACACACACACACACCAGGGAAAGGCTGGCACAGGTTTACTAGCTATGCCCCTTCTGCTCAGACTATAAGGTAATTTTTCCTGCCCCCAGTCACTCCTTATAAGCTACCTTAAGGCCCTTAACAAATGGTGTCCAATCTTACTGTGTAATATTAATATTAACACAAATGATAGTTTGACCAAGCACAAGGCTATTAGAAGTGGCCCACACGGTGTCACCAAATAAATATGCAAGTACTCTGAAAACTTAGATATCGCTACACAGGTCAGCCATGATGAAAGGTCTAAATATATTCAATAACAAATAATAAAAGAACAATACTATACTAAATATATATATTCACAGTGACATCAGAGTTCAAAACCACAGGAAATATTTAAAACAACCTTGCAGGACAGTCACAAATAGATAAACATATCTAAACTAAGCTACACTAAATTCCTGACTAAATCTAAAAGAATTATATTACAACTTAAGAACTTACTAATAGAGAAAGGCAGATGTGGTGAATGGATTTCCTTGATGTTGTCAGGTCCAAAACAGAATACAGAATGCTCTGTCTTAATCAAAGATTTCTCAAATTAATATCTAAAATGTTACTGCTGGGATAGCTTGCAGAATGACATAATGTCTTGTCATCTGACTAGTTCCCAGGCCAGACCCCCATTAGCATCTACCTGTAAATATATACAGACAAGGGCTTTTCTTCAGATCTTTGGCAGATGCTGGAAGTTATAAAACAAATGCATTCCTTCATGCTTTCAATACTAGTAATTAGTTCATCCTAAATACAATACAGAGAGTTTCATAGTGCAGATGTTGTGTCTCTAGCTACATTTAAAACTTGAGAGATAGCCTATAGCCTCTTTATTGCATAGCCTATAAAGTAATTTAATTTCAGATATTTTCCTAGTATAGACATTGTCTCTCTAGTTGCATTGAAAACTTAAGAGATAGACAGTTTATTGCATAGCCTATAAAGTAATTTAATTTCAAATATTTTTCTGAAGTTAACCTCCTCTATTCCAGTTTCCACTATTAAAATATTTGCATTTAAACAGTTACAATAGTACATGCACATTTCTGTTGTCTTCCAGTAGGGCACACTGTAGTTACATTTCAAACACAGCCCTTTGCAAATACCTTTTCAAAACACATGCCTGTACAAGCAGTTTGATATACACATGACATACAGTTCTAATACATTTGTAGCACAAGTAGCTTATATAGATTAGTTTGATATTCACAAATGACATATAATTATTTACAAAATTCCAGCTAGTTGTGCTGGCAGTACCGCATTTCATGACACTTCTTCCTCCATTAAAGACTCAAGCTAGTTTTTCAAGTGACCCTTTAGAGACATTCCTTGATATGCTTGAGAAGGATGAGCCTATCTGGGAATACATTACCCCATTCCCTGTCTTGAGATTCCAGATGTCTTTGCATTGTTCACCCCTTTACAGTGCTGCACTGGCATATCATATTCCTGCAACCCAAGGCTCCACCATAGCAACTTGGGATTTTGCTGGCTGGCTCTCTGTAACCATAGATCCCCTTCAGACTCCTCTTGTCTTCTACTGCAGATACTTAATATACTTAATACCAAAGCATCCCTATCATGGTAAGATTTCATCATGTTAACATGGTACAGTTTGTGCCCCTGCCTCCTCACTAGCAGTTCTACTATGTAGCTAACATCACTGACCTTTCTTACCACTTTGAAGGTTCCCTCCCAAGCTGCCTGCAGCTTATTGTGTCTTACAGGTATGAGAACCATTACCTGTTGCCCCACAACATACTCTCTAGCTTGAGCATTCCTGTCATACCAGACCTTTTTCTGCTGTTGGGCTTCTGCCAGTTTCTCCTGGGCCAAGCTCATGAGTTCTCTGAGCCTTGTCCTGAGGCTTAGGACATATGCTATAACAGACTTCTTGTGGGATTCACAGTCACCCTACCAATCATCATGAATCAAATCGAGAGGTCCCTTCATGCTATGCCCACACAGCAAATCAAAAGATGAGAAACCTGTGGATTCCTGGAGCACTTCTCTGTAAGCAAACAACAGATGGGGCAAATATTTATCCCACTCCCTCTTAAACCAGTCTGCAAATGCCTATAGCATAGTCTTTACTGTAGAATTTAACTTCTCCATAAAACCATTAGTCTGGGGATGGTAGGGGTTGTCATTAGGTGCTTCAACCCACAGTGCTTTCACAGACAAGCCAGCAGGTCTGATTTGAAATTGGCACCTCCATAAGTCAGTATTTCTTTTGGAAACATACCCTGCTGAAAATCCCTAACAAAGCATTTTCCACCTTTTCTGCCTCATTGTAGGACTGGGCTACTGCTTCAGGGTATCTGGTAGTATAATCTACTATCACCAGGATATACTTCTTAACTGTGGAACTTGGGGTACTCAGAGGCCCCACAATGCAATATCCATAGCTACCCTCTGAAATGGCTCCTCAATCACAGGCAAAGGCATCAAAGGATCTTTGATCTTGTCTCCTGTCTTGCCTACATTTTGGCACTGCTCACGTGTCCTGCAATATTCTGTTACATCCCTGGAAATTACAGGCCAATAAAAGTTTTGCATAATACATCTAAACTAAGCTTCACTATATTCCTGACTGAATAAAAAAAATTATACTGCAACCCAAGAACTTAGTAATAGCGCAAGGCAGATGTGGTGAATGGATTTGCTTGATGTTGCCAGGTCAAAGACAGAATAATCTGTCTCACTCAGAGACATCTCAAATTAATATCTAAAATATTACTGTTGGGATAGCTTGCAGAATGACATAATTTCTTGTCATCTGACTGCTAGTTCCCAGGTCAAAAACTCCATTGCTAGAAGCTGCTAGCATTTAGCACCTACATGTAAAAATATACAGACAAGGTGGTTACATTTCAAACACAGCACTTTTCAAATACATTTTCAGCATACTCATCTGTGCAGTTTGATATACACATGACATACAGTTCTAATACATTTGTAACACAAGCAGCTTATATAGATTAGTTTGATATTCACAAATGACATGTAATTATTTACAAAATTCCAGCTAGCTGTGCTGGCAGTACCTCCTTTCATGACAATTTGTTCTGCCAATGTTATGGTGACAGTGCTACTTTGGCACATGCATTGAGTCCTGTGGTGTACACGAGTGTGCTCCAGTTCTGGGTGTTAAATATACAGACAAACTTTCCTTGACCATGGAACATTGACATAGCACTGGTCACCACTGTGTGCACATGAGCATACTCAATTAATTGCCGTCAGTCTGACATGCAGCTATGACATTCACTATCAGGGATCCTTTCTAAATTCACACATTACTTTCATTTGTTTGTCACAGTACCCATTGCTACATCCAGAAGCAGATGCCAACAATGCACATCTCTGGTGAATACAATGTATCATAGTGTAGTGTTTGAATTTGTTCTTATCTGTCTGCACAATAACTGTGCCAGACATAAGTGCCTTACATGGGTCTATATCATTTCATTGAAAACTCATTTCATTGAAACTTAATTCATTGACACATTTTCACTGAAAGCTCACTTCACTAAAAACCCAATTCACTGAAAGCTCACTTCACTGAAAACCCATTTCACTGAAACTCATTTCGTTGAAAGGTATATATGGCCTTTTCCCCACTGTTGTGCAATCCTGGAGTTAGCATATAAAGTAAGGTGGGATGGGGGCACAGCCCCCCACATTGGGGGGTGTGGGGGCATAGCCCCCCACATATTGTAAATATTTTAAAGCATATAGATGGATACTTACAAGTGTAATGAACAAATTCTTCCAGAAGACAACATATAACCAATTTATGTGGGGTGCTTCACCCCCCACACCCCCCAATGTGGGGGGCTGTGCCCCTCCCCCACACACACCCTTACTTTATATACTCACTCCAGGATCGCACAACAGTGGGGAAAAGGCCATATATTCCTTTCAACAAAATGAGTTTCAGTGAAATGGGTTTTCAGTGAAGTGAGCTTTCAGTGAATATGTGTCAATGAATTTAGCTTCAATTAAATGAGTTTTCAATGAAATGATATAGACCCCATTACACAAGGGTATTACATATATCGCACTCTGCTCCTACATTTGTAAACACTCTGCTCTTACATTTGTAATACCACACACACACACCTACATATGGGATGCATAGCCATTAGAATATTAAAGTTCATAATCCCCTTCAAGGGTGATCCTCCTCATATATGTGTTAAGTCTATTTATGTGGTGTACACAGTTAATACACAGGTTAGTGTTAGCAATGATGAGATGTGTTTGATCCTTGAAAAGGGAGATTGTGGTTTCTAAGCCATTACTATTTTCTTACATGTTATATTGAGAGAATGCACACTGTGCAAATACCTAATAATGTAAAGACTGTCTTTGCAAACTGTCATCTCAACTTAGCACGTTAATGACATTTATATGCAATGTCATTCCCTTCTCTTAAAATGGTAATTTGTGTAAATGTCGCATCCTATAACATCAGGTTTGTTTTTATTTACCTATATTTCCTCAGGAAGTGTGATACCCATTAATTAGTATGACGTACGTTTTGCAAACTTTTATTATTAAAAAATTGTCTTGTGACATAAACACATTCACATAAATTATCTTACTAGATTTTGGACATTTTCCCTCCTCCTTACATATTTCTGTGCAGATCTCTTTGATTTCTGTGCACATTGCCCTTGGTACACTTTTCCTGTCTGATAACCCATGTATTGTAGTTGCCCACTCAATTTCCCCTCCCTTCTTACTTATTTTTGTATCCATATGTATGATTTCTGTGTGCAGTGCAGTCAGTAAACTTGCCGTGTCTGCGTACAGTTTGCATTATTTGCCTTATGTAGATCTTCATGCCATCTGCTCAGGCACACTTAACAGGTCTGCAGACAGGCAGGCTTGTTTATTTGTGTGTGTTTATGCTGCTCAGCATGTTTTCCTGGCTGCCAACACTTTTGCTGGCCACACAAACTTGTTTGGGATTGTGTGAGCATGATGAGCATCATGCATATGTGATTAACGCTGCTGTTCATCACACTAACATGTATATAGTGTCTAGGCTTAGCGCGAAGCCTACATAATTGTTCACAAACCCCCTGCCATAGTCTATATAGTTCATTTAGTAACCTTTCTCTGAGGTCTTATCACAGTATTCTCTAGAATGTTGCAGTAAGTTGTTCTTAATATGGGATCCCATATCATAGAATGAACTACCAAGGATTCTTAGATGGGTAGATGCATGCTACATATTACTAATGTAAAGGTAACTTTAAGGTCTTTTAATATACTAACGCTATATGCAACTATTTTATCAGCATATTCTGATAAGCTACGCCAGTTTCCTGTTGTCCAAATCATGCACATTTCTAAGATGCAATGGAAATTTTTGTCACTAGTTCAGCAGAGACTGCATAGTTTTTGCTGTTATACACACTGTTTGTATATGTGCATGCATGCTACTCGTTTTTGAATTCATTTTATTTTCACCGAATGCTTTGCTTTTAATCTAGTCCTTTGTTTCTAGTACAGTTGCAGGGTGTATTTGAAAAATGAACTTCTAGTTACATCCTAGTTAGCTTTAAACAAATAAAAACAAAAGAGCAATTTAATCAGAATAGCACATGACAGAAGCAATGAGCACCTGATCATTGATTCATTGACTGGTAAAATACCAGCAATCATTTGTACTTATCTGTTAGAAAAATGCTGGGTCTAGTATAACTGTTATAATATACTGGCATTTAATAAAATTGCTTAATTTAACCGCATGTTGACATTTTTGTTAATATTTCCTGTATCTCAAATATGTATTATGATTATAGAGGGTACTGAGAAACATTTTCTGCACCATAACACCATTAAATATTATGAACACCTTAGTACAATGTGGCCTGTAGTTACTTAGCCATGTACCAGTATTAGTATAGGGTGGGAATTCTGAGAAAAGGGCTGCAGAGTAGATTATTGTCACAACCTCAGAGGCAGCAGTCACATTAGGGAGCTACAGGGAAAGGAACATGCACAGATACCTCATGTGATCAATGAACAAGAAAGGAAAAAGATGAATTCATAAGGCTGTTCAAGGTAGAAAAGGGAGAACACCATACTGAGGAAAACATACAAGGATAACCATGAAGAATGATAAATGTGGGGCAAGAAGGGCATTTTTATTGGAAAGGCACCCTTTTTATATGTACGAAAATGAAAGGTAGGTGGGGAAGGTAATAGGTGTGTACATGGGAAGGATAGAGGCAATATGGAAGGTAGTGGGAATGGACAAACAAAAATGAAATATAGACATAGATAGGGGTATTATAGCTACATAAGGTCAGAACAATAGTGGAGAGATACAGACATCCAAACGGTGAATAACTGCTGATATGAAGGGTTAGAGAGTAAAATATGTATGGAAAATGGCACATAAGGTATAAAAGCATCAATAGGGTAGGCTACATACTGCATGACAGACCAGTACGGAGGATAGCCCATCCACAAATCAGTGTAGATATTCTCCGTACCTTTTAAGCCAATGGTCATGTGATTCTCAGCCATACCAGAAGTAGCTACATGATTTCTAAGAAAGTGTCTAACCACCAGCATCCATTAGAAACAACTCACCTTCACAACTAATGTCAAGAGACTACAGAAAATCCCCCTTGACATCTCCTAAAAGAGGACCATCTACCTCCACCCCCTACCAAAAGGTGGCTTTGGAGAACACTAGTGGGTCCTCTTGATTGTCTTCAGCCACATGACACCAATCTCCCTGTGGTGATCCAATATTACATGCATCATCTGGCACAGATCCAGGTTCCCATCCCTGTTTCACTACTGCAACCACAGATGAGACAACTAAAAGAGGCACATACAACACATTTGTATACATGTAAGTTCCAAAATAAAGAACTGTACATTGCAGTGATGCACATAGTATATGTATCCTTTTGTTGCCTGAAGAGGCATTCAATCTTCCTAAGGGGGGGTCTTCCACTTTTGTTCATAATCCTCTGTTATTGTATAAGTAAGTAGAAAAAACTTAGTACACCACTTAGCCTGTGAAAAGAAGAGGGAAGAAATGACAACACACACACACACACACACACACACACACACGCACGCACACACACGCACACACGTGTTTAAAATAACTTCTGCCCCCCCACTGATGAGGAAGAGTGGGGTTATGCCACCAGAGGCCACTATATCTGTACCTGCACTGTTCATTGCAATGGACAATGCCAGTGATCTCAGTCACTGTCCTAGCAAACTTATGCCAAACATCCACTTTATATAAAGGGACATCATGATAGCCAGTAGATGTTCCTGTGGAGGTTATTCTGGAAAATCCTGCCCTCATTTGCCTACTATGTGATCTTTTTTTTTTCTAAACAAGAAACACTTTATTAAATTTTCACTTATGACATAGGCAATCATACATTTATATAAATGAAAACAGACCATATTGACATCATTTTAGTTACAAACATTACACATCACTTATAATCTACCCAGTCATTGTCAGTCAGACATTACATAGCTCATTCAAATCCTGCCTTCTTTTAAACCTCATTCCCCTCATGTATGTATTGTTCCCATTTTTTCCTGTGTAATTTGCTCCTATCCTTTTCTAAAGACCTCAATTCCAGATGTTTTCTTTCTGTTACTATATTCACTACTTCTAGTACAGTTGGTTTAGCCTTTGATTTCTATTTTCTAGTAATTGCTTTTTTGGCAGCCACCATAACTAGACTCTGCAAGGCTTTCTATGTCTAGGCAATTCTGATTCTGTATCATAGCTCAGAAAAATCATTTCCCTAGATACGCCAATTTGCTCACCAGGTATCTCTTATAAAGTAGTCTGCAGTGAATCTTTAAAGTTTGCCAGCTCATTACACTCCCAAAAAATGTTTCCAGTTATCTCTTTGTAACCCATCATACCACCAACATTTGATGTTTACCTGAGGAAAAATTATCTGGACTCTACTTGGGGTATACAAATACCTATGTAAACATTTCCAAGCAAAAATCCTTAATCTTCTAGATTTTGTTGCATATTTGGGATATTTGCATGTCCTCCCCCGGCTGGGTGTTGTTCGAAAGACATGCGTGATGGGCGTGCCTTCATTGAAGGTTGGGCATTGGGCTGGCACCTCGGCATCCATAAAAAAATCTACTGCCAATCATTAGACGACCGGAGTTCCGCTGTGGTGACCCTAACCAGGAAAAGCCGTAAGAAGAACAACATATATCCTCCCATTGGTTCTTTGTGAATTGCTTATCCAGTCTCTCTTCCCAATCCTTTCTAACCTCCTCTGACTGATTCTTATAGCCATCTTGCACTATTTTATATGCTGTACTAATTATTCCTTTTTTAACAGTAGCGTCTGTTATAGATTCTGTTAAAAACTCTACAAGTACTGGTCTTTCATTTAAGACCTGCCTATTTCTTTTTTTTTTTTGCCTATATTCTGATATCAGTCCTTGAGAGGGAAGACAATTTTTAACCTGCAGTCCAAATAAATTCTTGGCATCTTCCAGTTCTATTACCTTTCCCTCTCTAGTTATTTGCTCCCAATATCCTGGGTCCTTTACCAGTTTTCTCCAGTCACTTACAGATCCCTCTTGCTTATTATCTGTATCCCTAATTGCAATCATCCCTATCAGCAGAATCTCCTGATCTTGATAACATAACCAGACATTGCTTTTGAGTCACTTCTGAAAAGGGATTTGTGTATCCAGTGGGCCTATCTGGTTAACTAACAGGCATTACTACTATCATCATTAATATTATTATTATTATTATATCTTTCTCATACCAGCCAGTATTCCTGCTGATCCTGGTGTCTGAGAAGGCCACGACTACTCAACAGGTCTACTTGAGGAGCAAAATGGTAGCCCTGTTTGCATGGCAGCAAGTTAGGATATCAGGTGACATGCATTGCAGGGTAGCAATCATGTGCTGGCAAAAGTATCCCTAGTACAGAATCACTATGCTATGATGTAAGAGATTCTGTGCATAATCATTGTGTGCATGCACCTCATTAGCCCAGGGATGGATAGGATAACACTGCTTAGGTGTGATAACAAGTTCCATTTATAGACTTAATGAATTCCCATATTAGTATAACTGCCAAGCTGTGAGGTCCTTTTTAGAATGATATGTAGTACAGTCACCATATTAGAAGACATTGCATGTTGCTGTAGGCTTATAGCAGGGATACAGGATACCAGGTAATGTACCATTGTGCATCCATGGTAGATGTTAACAACAGGGACAGGGACAACCAGTAGCTATAAGTGAGGGTGCACACCAGAAAGAGATGATGGGTGCATGTCCAGGTGTAGGGAATGGGGAAGCCATGGTGGGGAACAAAGGACAGGAACATGAGAGCTACACATCCAGCTGTAGAGGAGCAACACATCTGAGGAAAAACAGTACAACAGCAAGACAGTTACATGTCCAGGTGTTGAGGGGGGCTTTGGTAGAGAGCTCAGCATCAGTATGACATTTATATTTTTATCTGGGGGGGGCATGTTGCAGGCAAAACAGTACAAGGGAATGCCAGTTATATTTCTAGCTGTGAATGGGCACACTGTGGCCTCAGACCTCACAGAGTAAATCACATTACAGAGGATGCAATGCCTCATGTACATAGTAGAAGGTAGGGCTATGTATATGTGACATCAACAGGATTTGTTGGAGAGACAGATATGTCTCACAGAGGTTACCGCTCCTTTGGAACAAACTTCCAATCAGGTGAAGCAGAGTCCCTCAATGACCCTATTTAAGAGTAATTTGGATGATTGGATGGAAAACTGCAAATTCACCCTAGGAGTTTCACCTATGTCCCTCTTGGATAGGAGCAGTAGTTGTTGACTTAGTTCTGCTTAATACCTTGATATTCCTAGGAACAGGGGTTGTACCTGAGTAGGCTTGTAAGAGCCCTAGGGCCATTAGCCTAGTAACCTCCTATGATCCTATAGAAGGGGGTAGAAGTAGAGACTGCCAACACAATGATACAGGACTGTGACCACTGATAACATGCCCATCACTGCCAATAGTATAGGATAAGGGGAATGGTAACAGCACAGTTGTGGACAGGTACGTTGGTACTATATTACATGGGACTAGAACATTGCACATACATGTATGTCAGCCAAGGATGGTGTATACACATACTGATTGACCTGTGTAACCCACATGTGTATATATCTTGTCATGTACCCATGGCAGAGGCAATGGCTAGAAAATTCCACCACCTGGGATGGTGAGATGGTATTGCAGGTCCAGCGCGCGTGCACAGACACACACACACACACACACGCACACACACACACACACACACACACACACACACACACACACACACACACACACACACACACACACACACACACATACACACACACACACATATGGGATGTGCATGCTGCACAAAGGTAACACAGACAAGGTACACCAGGATCAGATATGGCTGGTGCCATGGATTGGTATAA
Organism: Protopterus annectens; assembly: GCF_019279795.1. Classification (NCBI taxonomy): domain Eukaryota; kingdom Metazoa; phylum Chordata; order Ceratodontiformes; family Protopteridae; genus Protopterus; species Protopterus annectens. The sequence continues at coordinate 737,537,532 of NC_056733.1, read as the reverse complement.
GACTTCAGCTACATCCAGACTGCAACTGCAACAACCTTCACTTCAAGGCATGTACATTCCCTGGTGTATGTGAATTTTTTTGCGATTCTTGAAAAGGCTATATATTTACATGACTTAATGACATTAAAAAAAAAGAAAAAGACTGTGCAACTTCACACTGCTGACATCAGTGCTTCAGATAAAGCAATATTTTTCAGAGTGCTATAATGTTAAAAAATATTAGATATAAGAAATCTATGGAATAGGCCCTGGGAGGTAAGGGTGCAAAATATAAAAGAAAAAAGCTTGTCAAATTTGCCAAATGTGCTAATAATTACTGGAAAATAGACAAATATAAGATACTGGGAGCAACCTACAACTAGCTTTTGTTGTGGAGATGATTCACAATTGATGTGATGTTGTCCTAAAAGGGTATTTGCAATGCAAGCAGCAGGGATATTTCAGTAAAAATACTGTGATGAAATATGTAGAAAATGTCATAAACAGCTGGTGATATTGCCAACTTGCTGGCTGATAGGTTCAGTAAAAACTTCTCCCCCCTATCACCACCTAACATACCACATGACCTCATTCCTACATCACCTCCCCCAGAGATCTCTAAGTAATAGGTCCTAAATGCCCTCTCCAAGGATAAACACATGGCCTCTGTGGGAACAGACAGCATCCCTGGCTATGTCCTAAATTGCTTAAAGCAAGAGCTAGTAAGACCTCTTAGTATACTCTTCAACCACAGTTTAAGCACAGAGTATGTTCCCACAAATTGGAAAACTACCACTGTCATCCCCATCCACAAAGGGGGCTTCTCTACTGACCCTGGTAATTACAGACCAATAGGTCTAACCAGTCTTATATGCAAGGCTATGGAAAAAAATCATCATGGACCTCATCAAAATGGATATAGGTGATCTCCAATTCCTGGACCCATCCCAATTTGGTCTTATCAAAGGGAGATCATGCCTACTGAACTTGGTGGACTTCTTTGGGACAGTCATCAAAGCCCTGGACAAGGGCAAAACCATGCATACTGCCTATTTAGATCTGGCCAAGGCCTTTGACACCATCCTCCACTCAGGCATCATAGATAAATTCACCCAACTGAACGTAAACCAGTATATAGTCAGGTGGGTTGCTAATTGGCTCACTAATAGAACACACACAGTTAAGATAATAGAATCTCACTCCACCACCAGACCAGTAACCAGTGGAGTACCACAATGCTTGGTGCTGGGACCCTTATTATTTGGAACTTACTTTTCAGATGTACAGCCTAAAGCAAAGGGCATATGGCTAACAAAGTCTAGAGACAACTGCAAGCTGGGTAAGATCACTGATTCCCCCAAAGACACTGCAACCCTTCAGGAAGGTCTTTCTCAAATTAATGACTGGTGCTAGAGTCAAGGGCTCAAGCTAAATGCTAAAAACTGCATCAACATCCCGTTTGGAAAAGAAGACATCCCTGCCAATTATCACATTGACAACAACACCCTAAGCACCTAATTGGTGGTAAGAAACCTGGGCACACAGCTTGATAGCAACATATCCTTCGACCAGCATGTTTCAGTGGTCAGGAAAGCCTTTCACATAGCCCATCTCATAAATAAGGACATATTGCTTCAAGACAAAAAAGAGGTTATAACCCCCCTGTACTTTTCCCTTATTAGACAAATTATAGAATACAATGCGCCCATCAGCATGTACCCTACCAGGCACTTCCAACAATTGGAGAGACCTCAGAGGTACCTTACAAAGAAAATTCTAGGTGTCCTACACCAATCCTATACTGATGGACTAAAATCCCTGTCACTGTACTCTGTGTCCTACAGACTGCTCAGGGGCAACCTCTGCTTAGCCTATAAGGTATCCACAGATCCTGCCTTGATGGAATTGCTACACATTAGCAAGACAAATAGCATTTGCTGCACCCACTCTAGGGATCTCATTATGAGAAGTGATCTTAACAGGACCTGCTGGAGAGACAAGTTCATCTCCCAGAGGCTCCCACTAACCTGGAATAGGCTGCTTATTCTAGTGAAACAGGACCCTTCACTGACCCTCTTCAAGTGTAATCTGGATGATTAGATGGGGAATTGCAAATTCACCCCTGGGGTTCTACCTGTGTCCCTTTTGGACAGGGGCAGTAGGTGTTGATTCACACCTACTACTAGCACCATTAAGACAGGCAAAAACCTTGGCTAGACTTGTAAGGACCCCTGAGCCATTAGCATAGTAACTTCTTATGATCCTATATCTTATATAATAGTGAATGATAGTGATGGTTTGACTGTCCCCAGATTCAGATCAATAAAAATACCAAGACAAAGAAGGGCTCATACCTGTCAACAATCCATATTTTCACAGAATGCCCAGATTTTTACCTCATATTTTTAGTCTGTTCCACATAAAATTTGTAGTTTTCTGGCAAATCACTGAGGATTGAAGTCACTAAATAATGACATACATTTGAGTTTCAGACTTCATCTCCTTCAGAAAATGCATGCTAACACAAATTATGTTAGTCTAACAGCTTTCTAAATTAAAAAAGCAATATTTAAAATATGTCCATATTTTTGGGCCATTGTATCCCCATTGATTTTGACTTTGCCCAGATTTCTTGACTAAGAGGTTGAGAGGTATGGTGTGTGATGCCCTAGATTGGGGGGGGGGGGCAGGTTAGTCTACTAACTTTATCAGGTATGACCGTGTAACTTGGTTATAGGACACAAGAGCCTGAATCATGTACACCAACTACTGGACTGCTGAAGGAACTGTGAGTTTCATTGGAGACAAGAGAATGAATCCTGTATACTAGCTACTAGACTGCTGGAGGAATTGTGAACTTGAGTTTCAGTACATTTTCAGGGAATTACGAGTTTCAGTGTAGTTTCAAGCGATTATGAATTTCAATTTCAATGCATTTTCATGGAATTGTGAGTTTTGAGGGAAGAGGAGTTTACTGTTGCTCATAGTAAGTCTTTTTTCAATGTGCAACTGTTTTCTTTAGCAAATGGTAGTCACAGTTTGTGATGTAGAATTTAAAGCAGTGTTAGTAGAATAAATGCCTTGGTGCAGAAAGCTGTGGATTCGGTTCCCACACCATGTAGATGGAGTGCTGATATTGTGGTGCTCTTTCAATTGCTGATTATGTGGTGCATTTTAAGGTGGGATAAGGGACCTGCACTACTGAGTGTGTCCTCCTTTGTATGAGATGTCTAGCAACTATGAACTTGTTGTCAGTTTGTCAGTTATTCTCTCTTGCAATATTACAAGCTTACCAACTTTGTTAAATGTAACATAGGAAATGAATTCTTCAAGGGCAGCAGGCACTGAATTTGTAGATAAAACACACTGAAATGTAAAGTTGTTTGCCAGTAGCAACCTCTTCATAGGATATAGATCTCTTTACTGTGGAATTATTCAGATGACTTTTACTTCTGCAGAGACTGTACATATTGAGGTTGGTGGATTGTAATGACAGAAGTTTGAGTAGCCTTTTATGGTTGAAATTTTCTGAAATGCATAGTTTTGTCATTATAGCATCATGCATTTTGTTTCATTGCTTACTGGAAGAATGTTCACAATCAGAAATTTAAAACAAGTGGTGCTGTATTATATAAAGGATATAATTTATTACAATCAGGAAGGTGAATCAAAGAAAACATACATGTATGTATGGCCCTAAAAATGTGTGCAAGGAGCCTATGGTTTGAAAACAGCCCAGCGGTAAACTTGATCCTTAACTGGCCAGATGCATTTTCTTTGAATGTGAGTTTTAATGTCATTTTAATGAATGTGAGTTTCAAGGGCAAGCCTGATTTGGTATAACCAGTTGTGTGGAGTCTGAATTTATTTACCTGATCTATGTGAGTTTATTATGTGATCTGGGCTTGCAGAAAGCAAATAGTAATGGACAAGTTTACTTACCCATTAAAAATTAAATAAACAAAACACCACATCATACATGTTAACTTACCCTGAGATGTTGCACGCTGCATCTAGCTAGGAGAAGCTGACAACACTGAGTTATAAGCATATATCTACTTTCTACTATAAATATACAGCTACTATTTGTTTAATTTATTTCTTTGCTTTAAAATCTTGTGCATTTCCTAGTTTCTAGATTCAGTAAAAACAAAATGAAAACTCCAGCACAGCTAGAACTTCCAATGAGTGAAGTTCCAAACCTCTTGTATCAGAGGCACATGGTATATATGCAAATGACCCTTATGAACATCAGGCGTTTCAGCTCATTGGCGATTCTGAATGCCCATGACTTGTTTCAGCATTTTAATGGACGATTTCAGGCCAATAAAGCCAAACCCCACTAGCTGTGGATATGCATATTTCGACCTTGTTATGACCTCGTCAGCACAGCACAAGCAGAGTGTTTGATTCAGGGCAAAAGAGTAACCTTACTCAGGAAAGTATATTGCAAATATTATGAGAATTTTTTTTATATATATTTAATAGATACTCCCGGGATTCATGAAGCTCGGAGCAAGGACAGCATTAGCCTTGCGCTGACCGTGCAGCATAGAGATGGCGCAGCAGCACCATATGCATATTAATGAAGGTGCGCTGCCACAACGTCCACGTGCATAGGAAACGTGCTCGAGTGCAGGGGGCATGTCTAAGCGCTGCACGGAGGCATGAACATGTCGGCTGCAGATGCACAACCTAAAATGCTGACTAGAACAGCCTGCCTCTAATAGTAATCACTCTTGTCAGTGTCCGTGGATACTGAAATGTATACAAAGCATACAAGACAGTATCGCGAACACCAAAATAAAAAGTAAACACAAAGGCACGTAGCTGAATATTGAGCCCCCGTCCCTCAAACAAATGACATTTAAAACCCTGTGCCTGTATTCTATTGTAGTGTTGTTTGTTATACCAAGTGGAAGTGAAATGCAAAGTGTTTGCGCGCTGCTGCCTTTTTTTTAGGCCTAGTCCAATGGTTAAGGTTACCACCTGTCCCACTTTGTGAGGGACAGTCCCTCACTGGGCAGTTGTGTCCTTACCAAAAATATTAAAAATGGCAAATGTCCTGCAATTGTAGGACATAATTATGTCCCATATTTCATGTAATAGTTGCATAAAATATTTATTTCTGTATCTAAAATACCTAAATGTTACAAGAAAAAGATTAAGCAACTAAACTGCTACAAGAATAAGCTTTTATTTAGGCAAAAAATAAAGTTCTATCCTTTGTATTGACTGTGGGTATGTGTCGGCCTGTATAATCTGATGTGTGTTCCAAAATTCTCCCACTTTGGCCATTTGAAAAGGTGGCAACCCTACTAATGGTGAAAGCATTCGCTCAATATCTGCCCATTCTTGGTCCAAGTCGTCCCTGTCTGAACAGCCCAAAGATGAATGGATATTACCCGGGTCTACCTACCATGTCAAGAAAGATAAGTATTTGTGTGTACCTATGTGCGTGAAAGGCAGCATGTGGAAGATCAAATATGCTAGGGTTGTCCTCACAAACATATTGGTACCAGAGATATGTAGAGTACACAATGTGTTCTGTTGTCTGTGCTATGGTCCATCAACCACAGAAGGGATGGATGGTGTGTGTGGAATATGGGGGGGTGGGTATGTAATAATTCGCCAAGGGTAGACTTGGTCGGATGTACAATAGGTGAACTGGAGGTGTACGAGGGAGCAGTGGGTGAGTCAGAAAGGAAACCAAAGAACATACATTCACATCCACAATACACCCTGACAGGCCATACTGCAGAACACAATCCCACAAACATATGAACATTAAAATGTGCGATACACATGTACAGAAACATTACCAGCTCACACCCACATAATGATATGGCCTGAACTGAGCCATCCAACCCCAACACACCTGGATACATAATTGAATACCCATCATCCCCTCCACAGCACACCCCCCCCCTGCTGAACATCCACCAAAACCACCCATACATATGTTCATATATTCTTTGTTTTAATTTTCTTTCACTTTTACCCACATAGTAAGAATCGCATTCTTTACACATAGCTAGGTATATTATGCCTTTTGTATTACAGTTAACATAAATATCCAAGCTTAATTTCCTTTTCCTTGCTTGTAAAAAAATGGAATCCCCAGTTTTTAAATATGAACAATAGTTACAACAACCACATTTATATAGACCTTTTCTAGTTCTTGTTGTTTTGTCATAGTTAATATTATGGGTGCCTTTGTCCAGCATGTTCTTAATAGTGTTCCCTCTATGATATATGTACGTTAATGGTTTTTCAAAAATATGTTTTAAATCTGATATCTTAGAAAAATGATTCCATTCTCTATCCATAACCTTTCTTACTACACTTGACTGTCCGTCATAATTCATAACAAATCCCATATTATAATCCTTATTAGAATTATCTACTGGAGTGTCACCTGTTTCTATAAAAGGAGATGTTTTTCCTATAATAGGAGCAAATCTGCCCTTTCTTTCACTCAGTACTTCATTCAATAATGCATCAAATAAATTACTAGGATATCCCCTGCTCCTGAATAACTCCTTTAATTTAATACATTAATTTGTAAAAATGTCATCTACTGAAGTCATTCTACTCATCCGAACCAACTGGCCTTTCAACACTCCCTTCTTCTGATACAAAGGATGTGAACTAGTGAACTAGTGAAGTGTAGATAAGAATTAGAGAATGTTTCTTTTCTGTGTATTTTAGATACAAAATGTCCATTATCTTTCTTAATATTGACATCTAAATATATTAGTTTCTGTGTGTCATATTTGTGGGTGAAATCCAAAAAATTAGTTGTTCCATTCAAATATTCAACAAATTTCATAAAATTGTCTAGATTTCCTGTCCACAAAAAAACATAAATCGTCAAGAAACCTTCCGTACAAGGTCCAATACTCACTAAAAGGAGAAGTCAGGAGAAAATTGTTCTCCCAATAGGCCATAATGATGTTAGCATAAGTGGGGGCACAATGTGCCATGGCCACTCTTTCTTGCTTGAAGTACTCTCCTTGAAAGAAAATAAAATTATTTTTCAACACTATTTCCATCAGGGTCAATATTGTTCTGAACTCACTTGAGGTAATCTCTTTAAAACCAATTAACATCTCCTCAATCCATTCCATACCAACGTCATGTGGTATGCTAGTGAATAGGTCCACTACATCTAAAGTGCCAAAGGCCAACTTTTCACTGTATAAAGAGGGATTTAGTCTCCTAAGGAAGTCCCATGAATCTTGTAATATGTTAGGTTGTTCACCACCAACCCCTTCATCTTAGTATCTATATACTAAGCTAAAGGTGCAGTCATTGAACCGTTAGCCGAAACAATGACTCTAAGTGGTGGATCATTACTATTTTTATGCACCTTAGGAATTCCAAATATAGAAGGGACTTTTGGTTTTTCAACAAGCAAATATTTATATGTTTGCATATCTATAGATTCTTCAATTAATAAGTCATATAATACTAACAGTATTTTCCTATATGCAATGTTAATTTCATTAACTGATGTTCTAGAATATTTTTCAGTGTCACTCAAAATCTCCATCATTTTACCTTCATACTGAATACAATCCATAAATACTACACCCCCACCCTTGTCCGGTTTCATCACCCTTAAATTTTTGTTGTTTATTAAAACATTTCAAACTTCCTGTTCAGAAGATGTTAATTTAGGGTGTACAAATTGTTTTTTCAAACCAGTCCTTAATTCATTTTCAAGTTTTAGTTCAAAATTCCTCAATTGGGGGTGCAGTGGTGGATTGAATGTACTACGTACCAAGCTATTTTCTTTGGATTTAGTTACCTTTCCATTGAATAAAAGTTCTAAATTTTTCTTTCTTAAGAATAATTTCACATCAATTAACAGTTTAAAAATATTAGTTCTTTGCCTAGTTATAAAACCAAATCCTTTTGATAACAATTCAAACAAAGTTTTGTTAACAGCAACATTACTATAATTATATATACTAAAATCCTGACATATCCATCTATTACCATCTTGTGTAATATAATTTACTAATTCCATCTCATTTTGTTCCTCCCCTGGGGTCTCCAACCCCTCCCCCTGCAGTTTTTTGTATTATGTACTACCGGTTCTTTGTTCATAAGTCTTTCTGACCTCCTGAGCGGAGGAAAATCAGAAAAACTAGAATAATTTTCTATGGGGTACACATCCATATATGTTGTTCCTTCCTGAAATTCATTTTCACTATAACCATTCCATCTCCTAGTCCAAGATTTTGGCTTGGGGTAGTGGGTTTTGTTCTTATATTCTTTAGTGTCTCTCTGAATCTTTCCTAATTTCCTTTTCTGTACCTCCATACATTTTGATTCCAAATTTTTAATCAATTTGTTATACTTTGCCCTCTCTTCCTCAACCTTAAACAATAAATCATTTGTAACATCATGATTTATTTTATCAATTTTATCATATAATTTCTCCATTTCACGTGTGTTATTTTTAATTATAGCTCTCATTATTTCAAAACCACACTGATCAAATGCATTCAGTAAATCCTCACATAATTCAGTCCCTTCAACCACATTGTTCGGATATTTACAAACCCTTAAGCCTTTTGGTACAATTTTTAAATCTAAACAGTGTTTTAAATAAGCATTATCCATTTCCATAATTTTATATTTATATAAGTAAAAGTCCAAGTCATTAAGCATATTGGTAAAACTACCATTGTTGATAGAATTTAAACGCTTATTGGCAAAGTCAAATTTAACATTCATAATGTCAGAAAGATGACCACCAGTACCTGTAAAATCTCCCCGTAAAATAGGTTCTGCTCCAGAACAAGTCCGTTTGTTGTTGCACCTCATAACTTCAGGCATAGGATTTTCTTCCTCGCTAATCAATGTAATATGTGGAAAGCCATTGAAACTATCATTGTCCACAATATCAGTCTCTACAACCTCTCTATTTTGTTGATCACGCTCTGCGACCGTCCTTTTCTTAACGTGTTGTTGTTTAGCCGCTTCCTGGTTACCACACGCCAGAATTGATGATAACAGCTTACCCATGGATTTGCTAACAGGAGTTAAAAGTTCCACCAGCTGCGTCAATTGCCCAATGAGCTTCCGAAGCTCTCCAACTTCATTACCTTTACCATTAGTTTCCAATGCCATATCCAACTCAGAGATATCCAAACTCACCAAGAAACACCACAAAAGGTTTATTTTAGCACCATTTTATCCTTTTGTGGTATTTCTAGGATCACAGACAAGACAGCATACAGGGTTGGTATGTTGACACATGTGGGGGGATACACCTCAGACGGGGATGGGTGTTCGGCATTCACAAGCCCATGGGAACAGTGGGACAGAGGTCCCCAGTCATGGGCAGCCACCACTGCACCAAAACAGCTGCAAAAGAGGCAGTGCTAAGGGCTGTCCAGGAGGGGCAGCCTCACCCTGTAAATGTGACACTCCACACTTGAACTTGCGTATCTGGCTTCGGAACTCCTTAGTGAGCCCCTAACACACCACGTCCGGGACCGCACGACAGCAGACATGTTTCTGTCTGGGCCTGCTTCCAGGGGGGACATGCCCCATCCTCAGTGGTGGTACCACCAGGAGGTGGTGCAGAGTTAACAGAGGTTGAGGTCCAAGACTGGGCCCCAGATGTGCTGATGCATGGTGCCATGGTCAGCTGAAGTGGGACAGGAGGTTCTGCTGGGACCTCCCAACCCATACAGCCTATGGTGTTGCAGTTTAAACTCATATATGGCTTAGTGATAACCAACAGCATTCAGGATTACCTATAATAGTATGCATAGATATCACCATCAACCCAACACAACAGATGGTATACATTTGCAGAGGGAGTACAACACATGCATATATACTGCATGACATCTGTACAATGTGTAGTAGATGTGTGACTGCAGCTATGAACAGTTGCCCATTATTGGCTTGTCACTGGGAATCCCAGACAGTCTGTCATACCACTGTTTCATGTGACATATGTCCAGTCAGGGATGCGATGGCAGTAACACATCCCTATCACCATGTACTGTCTGCAATCCTCACACTATGCTCCTGCTATGTACAGATGTGTGTTCAATGTGTAACACAGGAAACAAATGGTTCCACACACTGACCAGTTCACAGATGGCCCTACAGATGGGGTCCCTCATGAACAGAGTACTGTCACGTCTGTTTTAAAACATGCAGAATAGCCATTACCACACAATATGTTAAACAGGCAGTAGTCTCAATGCAGTATAGCTACACTTACATGCTGTAGTCACATATGGCACATCACCCTCTTGTCTTTAGGCTATTTCCCACTGTTTATGATGTTTGAGGAACATCCAGATATCATCTGTGATGCCGTTTCAGAACACCACATCCAGGTACCACTCACAGCGACAACATGATGTTCCTAGATAGTGTACTGTGTTTATCATGCGAATGGCTATGAGAACACCATCACAGCAGTTCCACATGCCATCAGCTAGGGGAGGACTGCAATAGGTACAGAGGCCATCATCTGATCATGTCCATCACTTACAATACACATGCTGTTGCTGAGCAGGTGTACACCTCCACATCCACCACAGAGTGTGTGGGAGGGACAGACAAAGTACACCAGAGAAGGGCTTGGAGACTAAACCCTAAGAATCATCTGCCACACACCTAACTGTACAGGGGTCAAACCCCCTGACTGACTAGTCATTACTATTACATGTGCATGGTTACTACATGTGCCACAAAGCCGACATGTTGCCATGCTGTAAGAACATGTATGTGTGTAGGTGAGAGACATCTGCAACAGAGATATAGTAGACATACATTAGGTGTAGCACATATGGCTGTCCATGTGAACGGATGCCATTGTCACCACAACCACACTCTCTAATGGACTCGCATTGACACTCTTTGCCAGGGCCACAAATACACACCCTAACTACTTAGTTTGCCACACTGCAGTAATGCACAGGACTACATGCACCACAGGGGATATCTGGAGGTTTTATGGGCTAGGGCATGTGAAAGTGTTTGACATCTGTTGGTATGCCAACGAGGGTTATACTGGGAGTGACTGTGATTGGGAGCATCATAACCCACACGCAGATACAAGGTGCCAGTACTGACATGCATGTATGCATTGCTTCATGGGTGTGTAGTGGTTGGCTGTGCAAAATGGCTGTACAAGGCTGGTTGAGGGGTAATCCTTGACATCGTGCCACCCAACAATGGTGTGCAGTGTGGTACAGGGCTGTAGTGTCTGCAATGTCCCACACAGATGGGTACTGCATGATCTGCCCTGACATCCTGGTTACCAATGTGTATGGCCATAGTTTAGCAATGCATGCCATGTCTGTGTTTGATAGCCCTTCACATGGGCATTGGCTGGGATGTGCATGTCCCACAATACTGTACAGTGACATGTACAGGTGTACCTGGTTTGGCAGGCACATGTTGTGTACACAGACTGTTATCCCCGATATGCCAATACTGGCCTGGTGTGGCAAAACCTGCATATAGTCAGCAGGTCGACCCTGCACCTGCATTAATAGCATGATACAGGTATTCCCTGGTGTCAGTGGCATTGGTCCATACAGGGCACATGTGTATGGCATTCTATGGCCTCTGTGGATCACATTTAATGGCACCACATATGTTGCAGGCATCCAGTGGTGAACATAGTGAAGGCACATTGTCTACAATTATGTGCCTATTGTACCACTGTATGGGTTGTCATGTTCTCTGCAGACCACTGCATTCACACCATGCCTATTATCTGTCATCAATGTGCATAGTACTAGCAACATAGCAGGATATCCTAGACAAGTGTGTCTGTGTATGGCACATGGGTGCAGAACATATACTGGGTACTAGTAGGGTTGCATACTTTGTTCACTTGACCTTTTGCCAGATGTAGGGGTATAGCTTGCCAAAACAGTCCCATGGCTGACTGACATCTGTACTCCTCGTGAGGTGGCCAATGTGTCATAAGACGGACACCATATAGGAAAACTACAAAATCCACTCCCCAGCATGTCCAGTGGTTAGACACTCACAGCCACCTCTACACAGGCTCTGACAGCCAAACACACACACTTGGTCCTGTCTTCAAACCCCTACCTACCATATCACACTGCAGCAATATGCATTTAGGGCATGCACTATGGCAAATACTGGGTTACAGCACTTCTACAGGTGTATTTCTAGGTGGGTGACAACAGCAGGATTGACAAAGGTGGTCATGTGATTTGTACAGCGAGTGCATACTCTACAAAGCACTGTACTTGTCTCACTCAAGCAGATACACACATACACACAAACACACAGAGTTGGTAAGTCTGGGATTAGAACACTGACCTAACTACTTTATCATACTATAGCATTACGCAGTTACAAAACGTGCTACCGAGATTACTGGGTCGCAGCACTTCCAGAAGTGTATTTCTAGGTGGATGACATCATCAGCCTTGCCAAAGTTGGGTATAAGAATTGTATGGAGTGTGAGCAGTCTAAAAGCATTATTCTATCCTCAGGCAGACGGAGAAACACACACACACACAGTTGGCAAGTCTGGGATTAAAACACTGACCTAGCTTCTTTATCACACTACAGCATTACACAGTTAAAGAATGTGCTATCCAGATTACTGGGTTACAGCACTCCCAGAGGTGCATTTCTAGGTGGGTGATATCATCATCCTTGTCAATGTTGGGTATAGGAATTGTATGGAGTGTGAGCAGTCTAAAAGCATTATTCTGTCCTCAGGCAGATGGAGACACACACACACACACACACACACACACACACACACACACACACACACACACACACACACACACACACACACACACACACAGTTGGCAAGTTTAGGGTTAGAACACCAACCTAACTACTTTATCAAACTACAGCATTATGCAGTTACAGAACAAGCTACCAAAATTATTGGGTCACAGCACTCCCAGAGGTGTATTTCTAGGTGGGTGACATCATCAGCCTTGTCAAAGTTGGGTATAGGAATTGTATGGAGTGTGAGCAGTCTACAAGCATTTTTCTGTCCTCAGACAGATGGAGACACACACACACACACAGTTGGCAAGTCTGGGATTAGAACACCGACCTAACTACTTTATTACACTACAGCATTACGCAGTTACAGAATGCGCTACTGAGATTACTGGGTCACAGCACTCCCAGAGGTGTATATCTCGGTGGGTGACATCATCAGCCTTGTCAAAGTTGAGTGTAGGAATTGTATGGAGTGTGAGCAGTCAAAAAGCATTATTCTGTCCGCATGCAGATGGAGACGTGCACACACACACACACACACACACACACACACACACACACACACACACACACACACACACACACCTACCTGTGAACCTGTGTGCTTAAAGTAGGAATCCATCCTGAACTGGAGTATGCCCATCTGTGGAATGGATGACTACTAGCACTATACAGGGTTATAATGGCCATGCCCATACACATAGAGGCACATAACTGACACAAGGTATCACTGGGCATGCTCACACACTTAGTAGCACAGGGCTGTTCGGAACGTACTATGTGTCCATCTACACAAGGTTATACTGCGCATGCTCACACACTTAGTAGCACAGGGCTGTTTGGGATGCAGTCTGATTCTAAACATGGAGGGCCACAGTGGCCATGCTATTACAGTTAGATGTAAAGAACACATTGTAATGGACTCCAGTGTTAATAGTTGTCATTGTTAGTAGGAATGCTGCACTACATATATCTGACACCGGTCTTCTATACAATGTCTGCTGCTGTCCGTCATCTTAGATGTACCATTCTATACCAAGCACAATACTACCACTCGTAGTGATGTCTTGCTTGGAGTGGCAACTGCTTGACCAACACAGTGAGCAAATGTCCTGCTGTAATTACGAGGTTGTCCGGTGTTTGTCATTCTGGGATGACATGACTGAAAGTAGACAGGCCTTTGTCACATATCACATGCATCCATGATTTAAGGGAGTGGGGATAATACCTAGGTTGCATTCACCCATATAGTGCCATTCCAAGTCAAATGTCCTAAACACAGGATAACACCCTGACACCTAGAGGACAACTGCATTGTATGCTTATGCTAAACAGTGCTAGATGTGTAGTGTTCGTAATCACAGCTTCTCACTGTAGATCCAACAATGGGGAATACTGACATCTGTGCAGTGAGGAACACCTGGCGGAAGGCTCTGTAGTGCAAAATAGCACTACCACCATATACCTCAGAACCAGACATGTGGCCATAACACAGGTACGGACTGCTCCAGGTGGTGGTGTCCCCACATACATAAAGGCCACTCACATGTACTGGCCAGTACTCCCACAAAAGGCATCACAGATGAGTCAGGTGCAAGTCACAATGTCAAAAGCTGCATTCTAGGATGTAAACCTTAGACACCACCATGCCCTCGGACCAACAACACACATCCATACATGTGGTAGGGCATATAATAGTACAGCACCATGTGACCTTTGACCAGTGGACTGTACCTAGCTCTACATCAACTGTGCAGAGTACCCATGTACTGACACAGTTGCATCATGTGTTATGCAATGCAATGATACCACTGTTTGTAACCAGGTCAGTTGTACACATACCAGGGACCTTTGGTTATTTACAGCATTAACAGATGACTGTTGTTGTACACCAGTAAACACCCTCATGTTTGGATATGACATACATGTACCTGCCCTGGATATCTACATGCCACACACATACAACATATATGTAAACAGCATAGCTGTTGTTGTCCTTTGTGCAGACAGGTGGCTACAGACATTACACACATGCACATGGAAGGTAGGTCCATGTCTGCTGAAGGCTAACAGTACATAAGGTGTGATATCAATGTTGACAGAGGTAACATTCCCTCTGTACTGGTCACCCATGACACCTATCATATCATACAACAGTCCATGTGTCATGTATGTCATTACACATGTCCACCAATTGCAATGCCTACAAACATGCCCAAATGACAGGAATGTAGGACCTACACATATGTACATGTAGTGGTGTGCATTCAGATACCATGCATGTGCAGTTGCTGATGTTTGCAGGTGACATGTGTCTTATTAAATCATGCAGTTGCAATGCAGCCTCAGCATTGCCAACTGTATATGGTGATATGCTGAAAGTACGGAAAGATGTACTTCAGGTATGGACAGATGTGTGTTCATAACTAAGTGGTGTGGCATATTTGCAGACGGATGTTTGCTGAAGACAGCTCACAGGTGTGTCACAAGCAGTCCTACAATAACCTGTGTAACCGTTAAGCTATGGTTTTGTTAACTGAAGAGGAACACACACAAAAACTGATAACCCAAAATGACACACAACCACAAGTAAAAAGATGAAGGCGCAATCCAGTATCAATAAAGGCTTTCCTCCATAGCCTGGAACCAAATAATTCCCTTGTAATGGTCAGTGTTCCAAAAATCCAAACTGACAATATTTCAAAGTTTATTGTAGTAATACTAGTGAAACAAAAGTAGTAAAAACAACCAGATTGAGCGCTTTCATCTCCAGTACGGAGATTTCATCAGAATCTATTTTAACAAGTACTTCCTCCATTTAAATAGCTTATCTAATTGTTCAATTAATTATTTTTAAATTCTTATTGGCTGGCCATTGATTAATACAAATTTTAACCATTGCTAGTATAATATGCAGACAGTTTAAAAACATTTTGTTGTAAGATATATGTATATATGTGACAAAAAAGAAAGGAAACTGACCCACAAATTCTAAAGTCATAAAATATTTGTAAAATAATGTTGAAAATAAATACATAGTAAATACATCATAAAATGTTGATATGTAAAAACGTCATATAAGATATCAATTTGCATATTAAGTGTTAAAAAATATATTTATAAACAGTCTCTAAAAATTAAGAAAACATATTTATTTATTTGTATTCCTATTGAAATACATTCATTTGTATTTGTTAAAAAGTATATATATATTTTATCATACTAGTACATATATTTCAAGTATATATTTATATAAAGTTGTATGTATATTTTGCCAAGAGTTGTAAAAAATGGTGGCCTTAATGGTGTCTCTTGGGATCCTCTGCTAGAATCTTGAGGGCAGGGTTAATGGAAATGTGGTCATTTAACCCGTAATTCCCACATGAATCTAACCTTAACTGCCAAATCATCTCTCTAAATTCTAGTTTAGTTTCCCAATCCCCACCTCTTTCCTGCCTAGCTACCTCTTCAAGTATCCAAAATTTAAAATCAGCATCCCTACATGTTCGGATGTGTCTGAATAATGCATTGTTATCATTCATTTTAGTAATATCTCTTATATGTTCATATATACGTGTCCTTAGGTTGCGTTCTGTTTTTCCAATATAATATTTCCAACACTTCTTGCAATAACATAAATACACCACACCTTTAGTGTAGCAACTATAATATTTGTTTCCTGTCAATCTCATATTTATACTAGGAATATCTAAATCTTTTGTTCCTGCTATAAATGGGCATTGTGCACATCTGCCACACTTGAATGTGCCATATTTAGTACATGTTCCACCTATTGCCCTTGTAGCATTTTTCTTACTCTCAAAGATGTTTTTCAGATTCCTATTCTTTCTAAAAACATATCTAAGTGGTTGTTGGAACACATCTACTTTTGTAGGAATTTTATTGAACATTTCCCAAGTGTCATTTATGCATTTCTTTATCCATCCAACACTGTTGAAATGCGTCAAAATCAAATAGGGCAACCTATCTTCGTTACCTTTATTACTACTTTTCCTTTTTTCCATATCAATAGTGCCTGTATTAGTAAGTAGGGGTTTATAAACCGTATCCCATTTATCCAGTACAAATTTTTTGTTGGACTCAATCATGTAATCGGGGTAACCTCTCTCCTTAAACATTTTTTGGAGTATCTCCATTTCATAATTTAAGTCTGTTCTGTCCGAAGTCATCCTGGCTGCTCTAATCATTTGACCTTTTATTATGTTCTTTTTAGAGTGGTAGGGGTGGTCACTTATAAAATGTAAGTAGGAATTAGAGTAACAATCCTTCCTATAAATTCTAGATTTGTATTTGTTGTTAACACGATCTTTTATAAGTTTCACATCAAGGTAGTGTGTTTCTTCTACACCTATTTCAAATGTAAATTTAAGAAATTCTGTACTATTATTAATGTACTTTATGAATTTAATAATTTCCTCTTCTGGGTCGTCCCATAAAATAAAAATATCATCCAAAAATCTATAATACCCAGTAATAAATTGATAGAAGGTAGAATTAAAAATAAATTGTTTTTCCCAAAATAACATAATAATATTTGCATAGATGGGTGCACAGGCTGATCCCATAGCCACACCGTCTGTTTGATGGTATAAGTCACCTTGGAAATAAATAAAATTGTATTTCAATACAAGCTCCATATTTTCTAAAACCAATTTAAAATCATCTGATGTTAAAATTTGCATCTCTACTATCATTTTTTTCAAGCCAGTCTAACCCTACTTTGTGTGGAATAATGGAAAATAAATCTTTGACATCCACTGTCACAAAAATTGTACTATCCCTGTATAGTTTAGAGCCAATTTTTATGAGGAAATCCCAGGAATCTATTAGAATATGGGGGTAATTCTTATAGAATTCCTTTAATTTAGAATCAACATAAATTGCCAGGGGTTGCATTTTAGAACCTTGTGAGGACACAATAGGTCTTAAGGGGGGGGGTTTCTTTATCCTTGTGTACCTTTGGTATACCAAATATTACGGGAATAACTGGTTTTGGTACTCTTAAATAATTGTATAGTTCATTATCTATAAGTCCTTGTAGTAAATTGTCTTCTAAAATCATATCTATTTTCCTTTAGGAAATATTGACCTTGTTTCTAGATACTAAAGTGTACCTATTGTCTTTGTCTAATATATCACATATTCTCTTGGTGTAGTCCCACATATCCATCAGGACAACCCCCCCACCCTTATCTGGTTTCATAATCTGTAAATCGTTGTTGTCCCTTAGTTCGTACAACAGGTTAATTTCCTCTTTGGTTAAATTGTATTCAAATGATACATATTTTTTATAACCATCCCTTATTGAACCAGTGACACATCTTTCAAAGTTTAGTATATCATGGTGTAAAGGGGGGGGTTGTAAGTTTTGGCCTTCTTGAGAGTATTTCTTTTGCAGTTGTTATTCCTTTCTTTAAACATATGAAACAAATTCAATTTCCTAGTAAATAACTTAATATCTAATAAGATTTCCTCAATTCCAGGTTTTTTAGTTGGAACAAATGTAAACCCTTTTGTAAAAAGGTTAAAGTGCTCTTGTTTTACCTCAACATCAGTATAATTATAAATAAAAAAATTGTCCTGTGAATGAATAACTACTTTAGATCCATCTTTTTTGTTTGTGTCACTTATGTCAGTCTCTACTATAGTATCCTGGGTCGTAAGGGAAAAGTTAACTATTTCCTCTCCCTGAAACCCATCCTTCTCTGTGGTGGAATGTAGTAGTTCCTTGTAACTGCTGCATAGGAAGGTTGTTGTTCTAAGTTCCTTATCCTTTCGGACCTTCTCGATCCCTGTTCCCCTAAAGGGATTTCTCTATCTACATTTGGAACACTGGCCATTATAAGGGAATTATTTGGTTCCAGGTTACAGAGGAAAGCCTTTATAGGAACACACACAACTTAGACAGTGGTCAGGGTGACACTGAAGGTAAATCACTTGACACCTGTAACAGTTAAGACCTCCCGTATGCATATATCAGCACAGTTGCCAAAGGAAGCGTCAGTGCACTTTGTGACGCGTGCAATACTGCTGTAAGTCTGTCATATGTATCATGAGATAGGCAGGGGTTTGGTTCACAGTACTGGCATGTGTGGTTGCGTGTGTGTCTATATATGTCACGTATGGTGGGGAATACATCTCAATTGTTACTCACTCTCCTGTACACTGTTGTAGACATCTGTACAGACTGCAATGTAGAAAGCAGGACATAGGCAGGGGTGTGTATCTCACACATGTGAGGTATCTGTAGGTGTGTGACATAGGTGTATTCAATAGTGAATGCCACAGTGTGTGTGTGTGTGTGTGTGTGTGTGTGTGTGTGTGTGTGTGTGTGTGTGTGTGTGTGTGTGTGTGTGTGTGTGTGTGTGCATGTGTATGTATGGCTGTCTGGTCCCTGGAGTGAGGATGTATGTTACCATAGTGAACTGATAAGACTCCTCCCCCATCCAGGTGATGCAATCTACTATCCCTGTTGATGTTCTCGATCGTAGGCCATACTGACTACCTGTACATGTGTAATCTCTGTGGTGCATCATGTAAGTGCACAGTACTGTAATGATGATTTTCACGTAGGCAGGGGTCCTCACCTCAACACTAGCAACTGTATATGTGTGTGTGTGTGTGTGTGTGTGTGTGTGTGTGTGTGTGTGTGTGTGTGTGTGTGTGTCTGTGTGTGTGTTTTACTGTGTCAGTGAATCCGTGAGTGTGTGGGTGTGTTACTGTGTCTCTGAATACATGTGTGAGAGTACCTGAGTGTGTGGGTGTAGTTGTGTGTTTGCATGCTATCATGAGAATGTGTATTATTGCTTCCAAATGAGGCATCACGCTTTTCACTGGCCTCTACCTTTGTCATCAGCTAGACCGCTCTCTTACTTCCCCACTCCATGTAACTGTACCTCTGATGTCACCCAGTATGGATATCATGTCTCTGACCACAGTAGCGTAATACACAGCTATCATGCTCTTGGATCAGTAGACGTGTTTGGAAAGTGGGACTCTAACTGTGATGTGGAAGTTACAAAGTGCATGCTGGTATTTTCATACATACCTGTGAGTAGTCCACATTTACATATAGGACACTAACTGCAAACACTGACATCCACCGGCACATGCAGTTAGATCTGAAGGAGGAAGGCAGAACATCATGACCAACATGCAGTTACTGTTGTTACACAAGACACATACTGTTAAAAGTACAAAATGCATTCCAAACCTGTACTACATGGTATGTCTGCTGCCTGTCAACAGTACACAGCAATTGTAATCTACACTTATCTTCCTAGTCTGTTCACCCTGTGCATCACACCATATGAGCATGTCCCTGCACTGATGGTGTGGATGACAGGGATGTGGCACAGGCATCATCATATGCACAGGGGGGTGATAATGTTTGCCAGAGGCCTCGGCTGCACCATTGGATGACATCATGTATGGGTTAGGGCCTTTGATCTAATTGGGCGCGTGTGGATGTTATGCATGTGTGTGTTACGGTGCCCTACATATGTTTCCGGTGTGTGTGTGTATATATGCACACAGTTCTGGCATGTGTATGGCCTACACAGGGGTATTATTGACAGCTGCAGACTGTACAGGCCAGGTTTTACAGTTCACAATGTCCAGCCATGGCCATGTGATCTGTGCCTGCCAGGGGTTGCATGGGCACTACCAGGCAAAGGTGCAGATTGGGTACTGTCTAATGACACATGTCCACTGGAACCCTGTCCCTGTTGAGACCATCCAGTGCCACGTGCACATGGCCTGCTGTGCCCTGGTGTGGACAGCACAGCACCAGCTGCACTGCTGCTGCTACTGCCACTATGGGAGTGGGCATGTGAGGTAGCTCATTCCTGTAAACCTGAAACAGGTGATGTAGCTGGCCTATGTCCACGTGCCTGATGCTTCACTCCTACCAGATGTTCCAGCACAGACAGCTCACACTCACAGATTGTCATGCCATGGTCAAGGACTCCAACCATGTCACCCAATCATCTATCCAGAACTTCAGCAATCTGCTGTTGAGCATTGTTGTTGTTTAAAGAATGGACAGCAGCCCTCTGAAGCCTCTGATCTTCTCTGTTGTGCCATTCAACATGTGCCTGTGCCTTCATTACAGCCTGAAATATGTGTCTGGTGAGATCAGCTGCTGCGCTCTGTCTTGCAGGGGTATGTTGGACAGAGGTCCTCCTATGAGCAGCACTGACCACATGCCTGTGTGGGGCATCACCAATCAGTTGGCTGACACCATAGTGTGCAGGCACACCTTCCATAGCCTCCACACTTTCCTGTTCCAAGCTACCCACACGCCAACTGTCCTTCCTCTATGGCCACTGGTGATGGGGTATGTGTTGGCATGAGAACTGTGTGCGGGGATGAGGGGGATATAGGTGGAATGGCAACCAATGGCACAGATTCAGCCCCTGACAACCCTGCCCATGCCTCAATCATACGTTCATCATCACTGCTAGAGTCTGCGGGACACTAACATCAGATGGACCACAGGAGGGGAACCCACCTACATCACCTGTGAGAGGCAGACAAGAACTGTGCATTACCATCTATACAATAGACACACACAAACACATAGAAACACACACAGACACACAACATGGATGTGATATGACAGAAGGCATGCAACATGCATGTGATACAGCAGATGGCATGCAGCTCAGACAATAATAGTGGTAGTTATCATACATCCCTGGGTTGCACACAACAGCATGCATGTGTCATAGCAGAAGGCATGCAAATTACACAATCATAGTAGTAGTTAGCATACATCCCTGTGTTACACCATGTAGACCAGCACAGGTTAACAGTACGTCTGCCTGATGTGTGGCATATGATCTTGATAATCACATGTAGTATAACATGTGATCTGCTGACGTGTGCAATGACATGCATACATGTTTAACACAATGGTGTCCTGTCAAATATACAGTGGAGTAATGGTGTCCCAATGCAGTGTTGTCTGTCCGCCCTACAGATATACTGCACATTTAGCTGATGTGCATGGCCATTGTAGGGAATCATGAGGCATCTCTATTGCTATACAGTGTGAGTTACAGACACAGTTCATAGCCATGACTGTGTTCAGATACAATATATATATATAATGTGGAATCTGACCCACGTCACTGAGGTGTATACGCGCTAAACCATGATGTGGAATGCGTGACACAGGTCACTGAAGGGTATACAGATGACAGCCCTGCACATCTGCAACCATATTGCTGCTGTCTAGCAACTATGGCCAGACATGGCAAACTCGTCGGTACACCATGTCCCACATGACATCTGTGTACCACACACACACACACACACACACACACACACACACACACACACACACACACATGAGGAGCAAGGATGACAGTGATGTCTGACACCAGCAAGGGGAATGTACTGTATCTGTGGGCTGATGTGGTTGTGAGTGTATGTATGTGGATACTGTACAGGTGACTGCTGTCATGTCATGACACACTCAAGATGTTCAACACATCTTATGTGGTGAATTGATGTCATGCCTACACAAGATGTGCACAGGCCTGTAGGATGTCTAGTGTTCCACATCTGCA
Source organism: Protopterus annectens (assembly GCF_019279795.1). Classification (NCBI taxonomy): domain Eukaryota; kingdom Metazoa; phylum Chordata; order Ceratodontiformes; family Protopteridae; genus Protopterus; species Protopterus annectens. The sequence continues at coordinate 737,515,183 of NC_056733.1, read as the reverse complement.
ATATAACCATTACACAAAGGCCATAGTTGGACCATGTGAAACCAATGTATAGCAGGGTGTACACACAAGCACATCACATCTACTGTGTGTGTTGCTTCATGTCTTTGGCCATCCTCCATGGCCATGTGTGAACATGTGTTAGCCAAATGTTTGTGATGGGCATCTATTTCACATGTCTGTGTTGTCCCATATGACATACACCCATAGATGTCATATGCTCCACCGACGACAGGGTTATGCAGACAAAGGGTGGTATGTTTGGTATGTGGGATATGTTTTTCATGATAGTTAGGCAGTGTTGCAGCCAGCCCACTAGCTGTCATGGACATGTCAGATAGCACATCACATTGTGTGACATTCATAGGAGGGGTATAAACCACACCGGTGAATCCTGTGGGCTGGCCATACTCCAGCTCACTGTGTAGTACTGTTTGTATTCCCCACATGTGTAGTTCTGATCTGTAGTACATGTCCCTACAGTGAACAACACCTCCACCATTGTATGCACAGCTGTCCACACATCTGGCAATGACAGTTTGTGAGGTTTCATGTCCTTTGGCAAGGATTACAGGGTAAGTGGTAAATATAGTCTATTTGGGCTATACTTGATTTCTGTAGCCAAATTGAAACTTTTCCACTGGAAATGACTGTAAAGGAAATTATTAGGCAGTTGGCGTAAAGGTGGGGTTGGCTAAAGAGGGTTTCAGGTGGGGACAGCATTGGTCTGATTGAGTGTGTGCTACCCTACATATAAGGAAAGTTGAACACATACACTGTTCTTTGCAGGGTAATGTTAATGGGAGCAAGTTCAGTGAGCTGGGCCATGTGGATACAAAACAGTATTTCTGGCCTGAAAGTAGAGACCAGTGTAAGTTTGATCACAAAACCTTAAATTATCATTTTGAAAAGTAAAAAACAAAAAGGACTGAGCTCTTAAAACTAAATAAATAAATAAAATAGGATATGTTGCAAAAATGTTGAATGCTACAGAACAAATGGATATACAAACTACCAAAACCAAACTCTCACCAGTTACATGTCCTGAGAAAGAGATCATCTGTAAGCATGCCCAAAGTTCAAAACAACAAGAGGATAAAAAATGTACATGTAAAAATAAAACTCACTAGCTTTTTTCCTTAGAGGACTTAAGGTAAACATTTCAACCATTACAGATGGCTATTCAACATCTTTCTGACCAGGTGAAAGCATTTGGTACTACATTAAGTCAAATTGTGACCAGACTTGAAATCACAGAGGCGAAGAATATGGAAAATAAAATAAAAATTGAACATCTGCAAAAAGACTGTCAGTCTAACAACTAAAGTATCTAGGACATACAAAACAAATGATATGATCTTGAATTAAGAAGCAGACATGATACTATACTGATTTGTGGTCTATCAGAAAAATATGAACAGTTAAAGCTAATGGAAAGTTTACATCAATCTATCAGAAAAATATGAACAGTTAAAGCTAATGGAAACTTTACATCAAATCTTCAGATGTCTTTTGGAAAATCAAGGTGAACCAACCTCATTATTACAGCAAGAGTCCACTGAGGAGCTCGAACAACTTCCACTGCTAATAGATTGTGAGAGATACATGTTAAACTTACTTCCACTGCTGATAGAGCCCAACAGATATATGTTAAACTTTTAAATTATCAGCATGCTTATAAGATTCTTGCTGCAGCTAAGAAGAAAGGTATCCTTAACTGGAATAATAATAAAAATTACCTTTATGCAAGACTTACCTATACAAATTAAGCAAGCCTAACAAAAACTGGCGGCATTTTGCTCTTTCTTAATATATGACAAAATTAAATTCCAAATGAAAATTCCTGCAACTCTAACTTTTCAAAATAAAAAAAAAATCCTAGCTTGCTTCCTGCCTTTCCTGTAACTTATCTAGTCCAGATACAGACTTGCTGTATCCAGGACTGGTTGCAAGCTCCTAAGCCCCCCAAGCCTTTCTGTGTTGGAGGGAAGCCTTCTAGATTATCAGTGGGAGTGGTGAGCACTAGGTAGCCTATCTACCACAGGAGGAGAGGTTTCTGGCCCAGAAATTATAGTTTATTGGCCGTTTGGGAAGCTCTTCCATCTCTTTCAACCTTCTGATTCAAAAGTCTGTGTTTGTGCTTGTTTCCTGCCTTTCCTGTTACTAGTCTAGTCCAGTTACAGATTTGCTGTATCCAGGACTCTTTGTAAGCTTCTGAGCCCCACCCCCCCAAGCCTTTCTGTGTTGGAGGGAAGCCTTCTAGTTTATCAGTGGGAGTGGTAAACATCAGGTAGCCTATCTACCATGGGAAGAGTGGGTTTTGGCCCATAAATTGTGGTTTATTGGCAGTTTAGGCAGTGTTCCATCTCTTTCAACTTGCTGGCTTAAAAGCCTGCATTTGCGCTTGTTCCTCACCTTTTCTGTAACTAGTCTAGTCCAGTTACAGATTTGCTGTATCCAGGACTCTTTGTAAACTTCTGAGCCCCCCAAGCCTTTCTGTGTTGGAGGGAAGCCTTCTAGCTTATCAGTGGGAGTGGTAAGCATTAGGTAGCCTATCTACCACAAGAGGAGTAGTTCCTGACCCAGAAATTGTAGCTACTGGCCGTTTGGGCAGTTTTTTCCCCATCTCTTTCAGCTTTCTGGTTTAAAAGCCACACTTGCACTTGTTTCCCACCTTTCCTGTTACTAGCCTAGTCCAGATACAGAGTTGCTCTATCCAGGACTGTTGGTAAGCTTCTGAGCCCCGCAAGCCTTTCTGTGTTGGAGGGAAGCCTTCTAGCTTATCAGTGGGAGTGGTAAGCATTAGGTAGCCTATCTACCACAAGAGGAGTGGTTCTGGCCGAGAAATTGTAGTTTATTGGCAGTTTGGGCAGTTTTTTTCCATCTTTCTCAACTTTCTGGTTTTAAAGCCCGTGTTTGTGCTTGTTCCCCACTTTTCTCATAACTAGTCTAGTCCAGGTACAGATTTGCTGTTTCCAGGACTGTTTGTAAGCTTTTGAGCCCCCCAAGCCTTTGTGTTGGAGTGCAGCTTTCTAGCTTATCAGTGGGAGTGGTAAGTACTAGGTAGCCTGTCTACCACAAGAGGAATGGTTCTTGGCCCAGGAATTGTAGTTTATTGACCATTCGGGAAGTTGTCCATCTCTTTCAACTTTCTGGTTTAAAAGACCACATCTGTGTTTGTTTCCCATCTTTCCTGTAACTAACCTACTGGAAAGCACTAGAAAGCCTTAAACTGATATAAGCCTTCTAGCTTAAAAGAGAGACTTTGGAGTGATTGAGTATCAGTTTTCTGTATTTTCTTGCTGTACTTAACTGTTTTCCACCTAAACGCTGATTTTCCAGCACTTATCGTGATTTAAAAGCTTGTTTTTTTCACATATTGTACTTATTTGACTGCCTACACTTTTATAAAGTTGTTTTTTGTTTAAATAAATTATTTAACTGTTGTAGGCTACATACTAAAGTGCAATAGCCTTTTCTAATCGCTTGTAGTCGTTTAAAGCTGTTTTAAGTGTACTTTTTACTGTTTTTGCCTGATCTTTTCAAAAAAATAAATAAATACATTTCTTGTTTCCTGCCTTTCTAAGCTAGTATAGGCAGTTTTCAGGCTAGTGCTGAATTCAGGGCTGTGTTACAAGTTTCTGAGTTGCCCATACCTTACTTGGATAGAGGGAAGTTTCGCTGTTCACCTGTGAGAGAGGGGAACTTTGAGCAGCCATCTGTCCCTGGAGAAGTGGTTCCAGCTCAGAAGTTAGTAGTTTAAAAAATGCGTTGCACGGTTTTGTGTGCCAGGCAGCACTGGTTAGCTAGGGTTAAATTATTCCCGGCTCCACTAAGTCTCCTCTTCAGTTTTTCACTTGAAACTAGTCTAACTCTCAGCCTAAGCACTCAAAAAGCATCCTACAGTCCAGCACTTGCTCAGACCTAATAGCAAGCACTAATATACCCCGACACTTGACTGCCCAGCAGGGCAAGGCTCTTTATCCACCCCTCACCAACCAAGCGACTAAGCAGCTCACCCTACTATTCAGGTATGACCAAAGGGCAACTTCAGGTGTACTCTGCAGTCCAGCTGGTGAATCTGGGTATCCGGAGGCAATGTTACAACTGCATCATGTACACAGACAGCCCTCTCCTCCTACCACAAAACACTAACATATGTGAGAGATGCAATTATACAGCCAAACTGGAGGCTAAGGTATCTCTACCCAAGACTGGAACAGACAGTCATGAGGAGAAGGTTAACACTTGCACCACGCCTCCAGCCTCACATAGACCTACTAAACCAGCACTGGCAAAAAATACACATAAATACATGAAATCATACTCGGAGGCTCTAAATAAAAACCTGCAAAAGCATCAGAGAGCTCCAAAGCAGACACCCACAAAACCTGCACCTCCAGTCACAAACCAGGCAACACATAAAACACAAAATCAATGTCACAGCCCTTAAGGTGAAATAACATACCTAACACACTAGTAATAGGTGACTCAATAGTCAGGCACACTGATGTCCCACTCACTAGGCTGGACAAGGAGAAGGTCACTGTTAGCTGCCTGTCGGGAGCCAGAATCCACCACATAACAGAAGCACTCGGGTCTCTCCAGAACTAGTACAAATATGACTCTGTCATTGTTCATGTTGGTGTGAATGACCTGAGCTGTACCTCCCTGGACTACATGAAAAGAGACATGGAAGAGCTCTCTGATCATGTAGCCCAGGTGGGTATGGTCCTGACCCTGAGTAGTATCCTGCCCTCACCAAGAATGATACCTCAGTATAAAGAAAGAAAATATCAATTTCAACAATTGGCTAAGCTTCTGGTGTCATTCAAAGGGTATCCAGTGTCTGTCAGCCTGGGATGACATTCTCGACAAGCCGCGTTGCTTTGCAAGAGATGGCTTGCACCTGTCACTTCTTGGCTTTTGAATACTGGCCAAGGCTCTTGCTGCCCCCATAGTGCCTTTTTTATGCAAGGCTCAAAATTGAAACCCACCTCCATAAACAGCACAAGTAAAAAAATGAGGGTTATGCTACTCAGCGCCAGGAGTTTAAATCTCAAAATGCATGCACTCAAAGCACTCCTAAGTATGGAGAACGTCAACATCTGTGCAGTAACTGAAACCTGGTTCAAGATTCCAGAGAGCACTCCATCACTACTGGGCTACAACTCATACCTCACATTTCAGCCACAGGACACAGACTGAAACACAAAAGGAGGGGGTGTATCCATATTCATCAAGGATACCCACACCTCCAGGTTAGTGACGCATCATGATACCTCTGAGATCATCCATGTGCAACTAACATTGGGCAAATCTGCAATGCAAATTGTGGCCTGCTACAGATCACCCTCCATGACCCAGGACTACCACTCCACCTTTCTGGAGACACTGGAAAACATGAAGGTCCTACCAAACACCATGATCTTGGGAGATTTCAATTACTCTACCATTAACTGGGAAATCTACTTGAGTACAAACTCCCAGGCTCAGTGCTTCCTGGAATTTATCAACTCAAATGGCCTGGATCAGCTGGTAAACTCCCCTACCAGAGGCCACAACATATTGGACCTGGTCATCACCAACATGGGTGACAGGTGCTCCGTACCGGAGGTCAACCCGTCACTGGTTAGATCAGACCATAAACTAATCACCCTGGATGTCCACACCCCACCCCCACCCCCAACCAAGGAAACCACAGTGAAAAACTTTTCTAAAGCAAACCTCACCTTACTTAAGGCAGAAGTGGTAAGTTTCACAGCCCCCACTCTAAAGGATAACACTGCCCAAGATGCAGAATCCTTTACAATTGCACTCTATGAGCACCTAGAAGGATGCATGGATTGTGCCATCCATAGAAAAACCAAGACTCATTCCCCTAAGAGAAGGAAAACAGTCTGGTGGACCCCTGCCATAAACAGGTTATACAACAAAAGGAGGAAACTAGTTCATAAAAAAAGCAAATCCCAAGAAGGAAAGACATCCCTGATCAGTATCAGTAAGAAACTAAGGTCCCTCATAAAATCATCCAAGGCTAACTTCGAAAGAAAAATAGCCAAGGATTCGAAAGATAACCACAAAGCCTTCTTTAGCTATGTCAAGAATCTAAGTGGCAACTCGCAGATATGCTCTGAGATAGTGCAAAATACACAAAATATACTGAACCTACTGATATTGCCAACATACTGGCAGATAGATTCAGTGCAAACTTCACCTCCCTCTCACCTTCAAAAGGGCCCACAACAATACCAGAAAAGTGTAGTGTCCTGGAAATCACAGAAGCACAAGTGAAAACAGCCATTTCAAAAGCCAAAAACACAGCATCAATGGGGCCAGATGGTGTCCCAGGCTGCGTCTTGCATGAACTACAGAACAAACTAACCCCCCACCTAAACACGCTGTTCAACCTCAGCCTCTTGACAGACTACGTGCCTATAGAATGGCGCACAGCAATGGTTATTCTGCTCCACAAAAGAGGGGCCACAACTGACCCTGGTAACTATCACCCCATAAGCCTGACTAGCCTGGTCTGCAAGGCTATGGAACGCATCATCATAGAACTCATTAACAAAGACATTGGGAACCTCCAAACACTTGACCCAACCCAATTCGGCTGTGTTAAGGGCAGATCATGCCTACTAAACCTGGTTGTCTTCTTCGAGACAGTTACCAAGGCCATAGACAAGGGAAATGTGATTCACACAGCCTACCTTGATCTCGCCAAGGCATTCAACACCATTCCTCACTCAGGTATTATAGAAAAACTCACCAGCCTGAACATAAACCCCTACATCACAAGATGGGTTGCCAACTGGCTTACAGACAGAACTCACACGATAAAAATAGCAGGCTCCAGGTCTGACTCTAAACCAGTCACAAGTGGTGTCCTACAATGCTCGATTCTGGGACCCCTACTGTTCGGCATATATTTCTCAGAAGTACAGGCAAACACAGGAGGACTATGGCTAACCAAGTTCGCCGATGACTGCAAACTGGGAGCCATAATTGACTCTCCGGCTGACACGGACATCCTCCAAAAAGGTCTTACTGAGACAGACACCTGGTGTCAAAGTCATGGCCTCAAGCTAAATGCCAAAAAATGCATAGTCATCCCATTTGGGAAAAACAAAACAACCAGAAATTACCACATAGGCGGCAGCCCCCATAATACAGAAGAGGTAATAAGAGATCTGGGGACCCAGGTAGATAGTAATCTCTCCTTTGACAATCATATTGCCAAAGTAGCTAGGAAATCCTTGTATGTGGCCCATCTAATTACTAAGGGGTTCACCTCTAGAAATAAAGAGGTTATAGTGCCCCTCTACTCATCACTCATCAGACCCATCATAGAGTACAATGCCCCATTTGGGATGTACCTCACAAGACACTTCCAACAGCTTGAAAGACCACAAAAGCACCTCGCCAAGAGGATTACTGGTCTCAAACATTTGTCCTATGCAGCCCGACTGAAAAAACTCCGGCTGTACTCAGTGGCATATCACTTACTCAGAGGTGATCTCTGCCTGACTTACAAAGCTATGTACAACTCAGAATTGATGGACATGCTCCACCTAAAGAAATCCAAGTCACTGCGAGCCATGCGCTCTAGTGAGCTAAACCTCGCTACAACAATAAATAGAACATGCTGGAGGGATAGATTCCTGTCACAGAAACTCCCCCATGCTATGGAACAAAATTCCTAACTACATTAGGCAGAGCCCCTCACTAACACTCTTCAAGAGTAGCCTTGACGAGTGGATGGGTAACAGAAAATACACCCCTGGGATCACTTCATTGGCTCTGCTTGACAGGCTCAGTTAATTAATCAATGGGGTGTCGAAAGCCGACACACTCTGGCTAGGCTTATAAATGTACTCAGGCAGATAGCCTAGTACCTACCTATGAACCTATTAAATATATGATCGGTTCTCTCAAAGAAGCCAGGCAGATATTTATAAGTGTCTTCAATTACTCCCCTGGTACAAATGGGTGAGGGTGATGTATCTGAAACAAACATGTATGTATATCATCCTTTCTGTCAAAGATCGTACATAGCAAGAAGTTTAAGTGGGAATCAGATGCTGGGCTACATAAACCTAAGCAACAGATTAACAAAAAATGAAAAATGTTCAATATTGATACTTATTTTTGCTTAATACACAAACAAATAAAATATTTGATCTATTTCTACTGTTGGTCATGACAATTATCATAGGACAGCTCACAATTGCAAATAGTAGCTCAGGTTGCTTCCTTCCCTTTGATTAAGGAAGATTTTTCAGTGATGGTTCACAAAATAAGTTTTGTAAATAAGTGTGAAGTAGTGAATATATATATCATTCTTTTAATGTATATTGTGATACTAATTGTTTGCCTGGTCTAGCCATTTTGACCTTTCAGTAAGGCTATGATTACCTAATTGTTTAAAAAAAAAATTATAATTCAGCTTCCTCTTTTCAGTATCTGCAGCACTAGCTGTGTCATACATTATTAACAGACCAAAGTGCAGTGATGTAGGACAGATATGCTTTGCTTGTCCCATGTGAAAGAATTTTTTTCTTGATAGTTATTATTAATTTGCTATTGTATAAAGGATAGATTCTAGTTCAACATGCTAATTTAACCTTTATACTTTGTTATTTACATACCCCAGGATTCATGAAGCTTGCTCCAGGTGCCAGACTAACGTCGGCGATCTAGCGCCAAATATGGCCGCCGAGAGATTCAGGTACGAGCTGTTTCCACATGCACTACCAGTGTATGCCAGAGCTGCACAGCTCCTGGCACATGTATGCTAATTACCCCATGCACAGCAGTGCAGCATGCAAATGAAGATATATAGCGATTCATGAAGTGGTGCAGGTGTAGCATAAGCATGTAGAAATGTAAACCAAAAAACAGTTTACATTTTGTCAAACATAAAATTGGAGCCATGAAAGTGGACCAAACTTACATATTATAATGTTAATATATGCCAATGGCTAAATATGTAGCCAATAGCATAAAAAATCATGCACAACATATAAAAAATCACACTTAATGTCATGGCCACACTGACTCAAAGTAAAACCGCAGTGCATCTGTGCGCAAACGGGATCACAAGGAAAATATATTTAGATGTCAAAAATTGCAATGTAACACAATTCATGATATCCCCATAACAGTCAATGGCACGCATGCTACACCACAACCATGGCGCAAGGGTTGCTAAGGGTCTGTGACAGTGTTCCATGTGGTAACTAGGAATTAGCAGTCAATGCCATACAAATGAGTCAAATAATACTGAATCGCAAATGCCCCGCCGGTGTACGGATGTATCACACAGCATAGCGGTACAACACCGAGGAGTGGCCTGGAGGTAAACATGACATCAAGATGGGGGTGCTTCACCGTAGCTGTAAGCACATTGGATCATTGCTAATCCGTGTTGCCTGTTGTTACGCAAAGCCGCAGGATAGGGGTGTGGAAGTTACCATAGCTTTGCTTAGCTGAGAGCACACAAGGTAACTGAAAGTTCATGTGAACGTGGATGAAAACGCGCATGACATCTGGTAAACGGCTGTGCGCGGCGTGCACCACAGCTGAAACAGGAAGGATGCGGGAAGATGATAAGGAAATGCTGCAGCATGGTAATTGGAGTACAAATTAGTAATTAACACCTAGGAACTTACAGTGGGCCATAAACAACAGCTAACAAGGCTGCTAGCAGCTACCTGCAGAACAGGAAAGGGGAGGTGCCGTACAGCAAAGAAAAGAGAACTGTCACAGCAGAACAAAGCAAACTTACAGTAGATAAGCTACATAACACATTTCCCAACACAATCTTGGGTTGTGAAAGTACAAAACAAGAAAGCCGGCAGCTGGATGCATGCCTGACAATGGGAGGCAAATTGGGTTGAAACTTGAAGTAAAGGGCAATAGATGAATCACGGCAGCCAAACGTAAGTCAACACCAAAGGCCCCACAATAGCAGTACCTGCTGTAAAACCAATAATTAAGATACCCTGCAGCTGGAATAGCACAAACACACCAAATTACACCTGAATCATCAATTGCACAATAGTATAAGGTGTGAAAGCCCAACACACACACTAGTGTATTCCCAGACACTCTGCACCATTGGTGTATATAGACGGGGAACTTTTAATATGTATATGTTAGGGGCCACCATAGCTTTGATTCACCAGCATGTGTTGGAGACTGACGGTGATGTGGAGGATGATGCTGACAACCATCGTAGGCACCAGAGGAGGAGAAGAGTGTTCAGACCCAGGGTAACCTACCAGGGGCTACATGATCTGGAGATAACAGTGCATTACAGGGTGGACAAGGACATTATACAGCAACTTGTTGAGCTGTGTCAGCCACGCCTCAGAACCAGAATTAACAGAGGGGAACCCATCCCAGTGGACGCGAAGGTATGTGTAAGCTTGAGAATACTAGCCACAGGTACCTTCCAAAGGCCAACTGAGGATATCATGTGGATCTCACAGGCATCAGCATGCAGGGTACTCCAGCAGTTCCTGGATGCCATGTTACCACATGCCAGTGAGCACGTATACTTCCTCCGAATGCAGGAGTAGTTGGCCAGCAATATGCATCTCTTACACCATGTGGCAGACTACCCGGAGGTACTGGGTGCAATAGACTGCACCACATACACATCAAGTCACCACCCAGTGAGCAGGGTAGCCGCTACATAAACTGCAAGGGATTCCCCTCCATCAACTGCCAGGTTGAGTGCAATGCCCAGGGCATTATTATGGATGTGTGTGCTGGCAGCCCTGGAAGCTATCACAACTCCCACATCTGGCATGTCTCACAGCTGTATCAGGTATTTGCCGGGGGGGACATCCCATATGGCCAACTGGTGGGGGATGCTGGCTATGCACTGGATCTGTGGATGATGACTCCAAGCAGAAATGCACACACAGCCATGCAAGAATGTCAGAATGAGGCACACGCAGAAACCAGAATCATCATAGAGTGCATGTTTGGGATGCTGAAATCATGGTTCCGTTGCTTGGACATATCTGATGGAGCCTTGCAGTACTCACCAGGCATTTGTGCCCACATCTTCATAGTATGTGCCATGCTACACAATATGATCCTGCGGAAACAGCTGCAGCAGGGACAGAATTATGAAGGCCCTCACAGCCCACCACCATTGCCAAGGGACCCACAGGCACAGAGGGACTCAGACCACAAACACCCTTGTGCTAGCCCCAGTAGGCAGACGGAGGCATGCCCAGTATGCCCATGCTTTGACAAAGAGGGAACGTATAGCACACATATAGGAGATAGTAGTGCATTACAGGGTGGACAAGGACATTATACAGCAACCTGTTGAGCTGTGCCGGCCACGTCTCAGAGCCAGAAGTAACAGAGGGGAACCCATCCCAGTGGACACAAAGGTATGTGCAAACTTGAGAAAACTAGCCACAGATACCTTCCAAAGGCCAACTGGGGATATCATGGGGATCTCACAGGCATCAGCATCCAGGGTACTCCATCAGTTCCTGGATGCCATGTTACCACATGCCAATGAGCACATATACTTCCTCCAAATGCAGGAAGAGTTGGCCAGCAATATGAGTCTCTTCCACCGTGTGGCAGACTACCTGGAGGTACTGGGTGCAATAGACTGCACCACATACACATCAAGTCACCACCCGGTGAGCAGGGTAGCCTCTACATAAACTGCAAGGGATTCCCCTCCATCAACTGCCAGGTCGTGTGTAATGCCCAGGGCATTATCATGGATGTGTGTGCTGGCAGCTCTGGAAGCTATCACAACTCCCACATCTGGCATGCCTCACAGCTGTATCAGGTATTTGTCAGGGGGGCATCCCATATTGCCACTTGGTGGAGGATGTTGGCTATGCACTGGATCCATGGATGATGACTCCCATCAGAAATGCACACACAGCCATGCAAGAACGCCATAATGAGGCACATGCAGAAACCAGAATCATCATAGAGCACATGTTTGGGATGCTGAAATCATGGATCCATTGCTTGGAAATATCTGATGGAGCCTTGTAGTACTCTCCAGGCATGTGTGCCCACATCTTCATAGTATGTGCCATGCTGCACAATATGATACTGCAGAAACAGCTGCAGCAGGGACAGAATGATGAAGGCCCTCACAGCCCACCACCATTGCCAAGGGCCCCACAGGCACAGAGGGGCTCAGACCACGGACACCCTGTGCTAGCCCCAGTAGGCAGACAATGGTGTGCCCAGTATGCCCATGCTTTGGCAAAGAGGTAACATATAGCACACACACTGACAGTGTAGGCACTCATGGTCTGACACCCTTCTCCACCTGCACACACAGCAAACATGGATGGTACACATACACGACCACCTGTAAATTGTCATTTATAGGTGGTCTACTGTGTGCATCCTATATAGGTAGCCCTCAAATGATGTACACACAACCGCCATTGGCACAAGGTAAGTCAATACCTGAACAGTAAATTAAGCTATCAGCATGTATCCATACTGTATGTAGAGGTTCATAGATACATAGGTAGGTACATGCCCAACTGCCAAGGCCACTCATAAGCATAGGCAAAAAGTGTCTGCTGTCAGCACCCCATTGATTAACTAAGTGTCCCTCTGTGGAGCAGAGCCAATTGCGGGATCCCTGGGGTATAGCCACTGTTTCCCACCCACTCTGCAAGGATTCCCTGGAGTGTTAGTGAGGGGTTTTGTATAATGTAATCAGGGATGTAGTTCCAAATAATGGGGAGTATCCCTGACTGGAATCTTCACAGATGTTTACATGTTACATAGTATACCTTACACAGCTTGCATATATAGGTAGTTCTTCACAGAATAATAAACATGTGGAACACACAACCGCTGAAATGTGCATTAATCACCCTTGCATTACCAGTGCCTGCTCTGACAAGTAAGATATCACTGCTAGGATTAGAACACGCAACCATGTACACAATCATCACAATAACATACCACTAAGCTACCTGAGATGTACCAAAGGCAGTCGTGTATATTGACAGGATAAAACACAAAAGGTAAGAATGTGTTGAAATAGGACAAACCGGCATGTACCCAATGAAAGGTGAATGTTTTATATATATATATATATATATATATATATATATATATATATATATATATATATATATATATATATATATATATATATATATATATATATGGAGAGAGAGAGGGAGAGAGATGTATGTCGATATATGGGGATATACATATATATATGTAGATATATAGATAGGTTAACAACATCTACATAACCATGGAGGCACATATAAATGGGATACCTACCACATACTGACTGCTTTACATACCGACGCATGTAATCCTGAGGCTTAAGGCCCGAAAGAACATAGTACCGAAACACCAGATGCGCGAGTTGTAAAATCACGATGTTAAGGGACAGTTAGTCAGTGCTTCTGGTGTTGCGGTTCAGGTAGGTTACTGTGTGTAAGTGTGTTTCTTAGGGCTGTAGTCTGTGTAAGTGTGTGTTCTGGGTGTGGTGTATGTTCTTGGTGGACTGTAATGTGTGGGTGTGGGTTAACTTTGTGCATCTGTTTGCACGATCTAGGAGGTAAAATATTAAAGTAGGGGGGTGTGGGGTACACAGACACCTTCATGGGGGGTATAGGGGGGCTTGGCCACTTGCTCATATGTAGTGTATGATGGTTTGTTTGGATGAGGTGGGTAGCAGTGTGTCTGTGTGTGTGTTACATGTTCGGGTTACTTTTGTGAGTTACTGTCACTGATGGTAATGTGGGGTATGGGAGTCTGGGCCCGGTACTGTGTGCGTCAGAACTCTGTGGTTTTGGGATTCCATAGGTATCAATACAGTGGTTGAAGTGTTCATATATGTGTATAACATGGACCATAGCAAACAACTACCAACCTTTATGAACAAAGGATATGGATAGTATATGCCTATACACTATTACAAATATGTGCTATGGACATGAGCCAATGATAGTGTTACTACCTGTCCCACTTTGCGAGGGACAGTGCCTCTTTGGGCAGTTGTGTCCTGACCAAATATATTAAACATGGCAAATGTCCTGGGATTGTAGGACATAATTATGTCCCATATGTACTGTAATAGTTGCATACAACAGTTATTTTTGCATCTAAAATACGTACATGTTAGAATAAATAGGATAAGCAACTAAACTGCTACAAGAATAAGCTTATATTTAGGCAAGAAACAAAAGTTCTATCCCTTTTTCTGACTGTGGGTTTATGTCGGCCTGTAAATTCTGATGTGTGTCCCTAAAATGTCCCACTATGGCCATATGAAAAGGTGGCAACCCTAGCCAAAGAGGGTCAGTCACTAACACAACTACGATGACTGCAAATACCTATGATAGAAATACACAGCTTTCATGTAGCAGCACTTTATTACATTCAGATGTATTACCGAAGGGATTCAAGGACTAACATCACCTGCATGCTATACAGGAACCACATAACTGTGCCTTAATGAATCAGCCTGCAATTACCATTGTATTAGTCCACAAAAGGATAGGTGTTCAAATAGGAAAGGAACCCTCACGCACATATCGATTATGTATAAAAGCAGTTCCTGCACACCTGCATCTGCTATGCACACCCACCAACATCACCCCCACACCCAAACATATTACAATACAAAGTTTAATAACATCACAAATCATTCACTCACTGTATGACATCTGCAGTAGCCTTAACATACCTTGTCAGAGACACACTGACATGGCCCTATGTGAAATAGCTGCTGTTATACAATGGAACAGCTTCTGATGTTACAGGGTTTGTTTGCACTAATCCCGTTTCAGACGGTTGTGTGTACACTGGGATGTGTTAGCATTTACTGAGTAACAGCACAGTATGCTACACTTATACACCAAATCAAGGTTGTCTGGTGAGCACACTGTAAACCACATAACAGTTCATGCATAGCCATGCAGCCTTGAGCTGCCCAAACATCCTTGCCAGACTTAAACATCTGCAGATAAATCAGGTACACACAAACCCTGCATAAGTAACAATGTTCTGAAATATAACAGCTGTACTCACATGTAGAACAAAATCGTCTAGCCATTATACACAATCCACGGGAGTCATGAAGCTAATATATCTCTGTGTGTCTCCATATAGTTGTTGAAATATATCACAAACAAAACATCCAGGCCGTCTTCCATGAAAGTAAATCAAACGGACAACGCCCAAAAGGAGTACTCAGTTATAGACCACTGTTGCCATGGTATTGGCTAATGGAGTAGCTGCACAGCTGATGTGCATCTAATTAACTACTTTGGAACACCAATTGGTGGACAGGATACCACATGTTACCAATATGTAACTAGAAAAGGATGGGTTATCACACATTCAAACCATCCATATATACCAGTGGAACGTTACAAAGAACATTGAAACACAAACCGAAAAGGATTGAATCAACAGTTAACGACACCTCGGGTTACTAATAAGGTACGGAGAACAGTCATTATGTCTGTGTATTTAGTACCTTTCTGTAGTATTTAAAGTGCACGCAATCCATATAGTGGAAACAGTTATCTTGCAGTGATGTATTGTTGAGCATAGTAGCACTTATAGCATTTGTGTGTACTGCTGTAGGTCACAAGGCAAACACCACATACACCACAAGGGAAGCCATATAAGGGCTTTGAACAGAAATACTCCTCACCAGCCGCTGTCAGTGGCAGAGCTGGTCCAACAAGTATGTGCTATAACAGGGAATAGTATATGCTGATATATTGTAACTGTAGCCATATGTATGGGTGTATTACTGAGAATAACATGTCAAAGGTTGGGCCACTGTGCAATTATGATTTGCATTGTGGGATATTGCGCCAGTAACTGTGTAATGTACAGTATTGTAGGCAGATATGTATTACAAGCTACATAGCATTACTGTTATGTTAGGCAAACATTAGTTATGTCTATTGGCATTTACAATATATAATAACAGGATACATATGTCTTAGTCACCTGACAGTTTAACAGCATGATAGCAAAGTAAAATGGAAGAGATAGTTAACTATCCATGCACATAAGACATGTAATATGTGCAAAGGTAGGTACTAGGCTGTCTTACCAAGGATATTTAAAAGCCTAGCTAGAGTGTGTTGGCTTTCGTCACCCCCATAGGTTGGTTCCCTGTGCCTCTGAACAGCAGACCCATTAGTTCACTGTGCCTCTGTCCAGCAGAGCCACTGCAGTGATCCCCGGGGTACATGTCTGTCTCCCATCCACACGTCAAGGTTTCCCTTGAAGAGTGCTAGTGAGGGTCCATGCCTGATGTACATTGGAATCATGTTCCAAAGCATGGGGAGTGTCCGGGTCAGGAATCTATCCATCCAGCACGTCCTAGTCATCATTGTGGTTAGGTGTATATCCCTAGAGCATGCGGCTCTCAGGGGCCTCTGTTTAGGTGGAACATATCCAGCAATACAGGGTTGGACATGAGCCTTGTATGTCAAGCAGAGATCACCTGTGAGTATGCAGTATGCAACGGAGTACAGCTGGAGTTTCTTAGGTTGGGCTGCATAGGTCATCTGTTTGAGGTCAGTAATCCTCTTGGTGTGGTACTGTTGTGGTCTTCCAAGCTATTGCAGTTGTCTTGTAATGTATATCCCAAATGGGGTGTTGTATCCTTTAATGGGTCTAATAAGTCATGAGTAGAGAGTCACAATGGCCTCCTTTGATTTGGATGTGAACCCATTAGAGATTAGGGGGGCCATTAAGGATATTCTAACCACCTTGTTATTATGGGTATCGAAGGAGAGATTGTTATCTACTGGGGTTCCCGGATCCCTTATTACCTTTGCTGTATGTAGGGGACTAGCACTTATTTGGTAGTCTGTGGGTAATTAGTTATATCCAAAAGGGATGACTATGCACTTTTAGGCATTCAGCTTGACGCCATGATATTGATACCAGGTATCTGTCTCAGTGCAACCCTTCCAGAGGGTGTCTGTAACAGCTGGGGAAACAATTATGTCCCCTAGTTTTCAGTCTTCTGCAAACCTTTTCAGCCAAAGCCCTCCTGTGCTTGTCTGTACGTCAGAGAAGTATATACCGAACATGAGAGGTCCTAGGACTGAGCCCTGGGGGACACCACTTGTAACTGGTATACAGTCAGATCTAGGGTATGCAACTCCCACTGTGTGGGTTTTGTCCGTGAGCCACTTTGCAAACCATTACATGACGTAGGGGTTAATGTTCAGGCAGATGGGTATGTTGATACTTCCAGGAGTAATGGTGATGAAAGCCTATGAGACATCTATGTAGGCTGTGTAGACCTCCTTACCCTCACCTAATGCTTTGGTAACTGTCTCTAAGAAGTCCACCAGGTTTAGGAGGCATGGTCTGCCCTTAACAATGCCAAACTGGGATGGGTCAAAGGTTTGGAGGTACCCAATGTCTCTGTGACTGAGATCCATAATGTGCACCATAGCCTTGCAGACCAGGCTAGTAAGGCCTATAGGGAAATAGGTCCCCTGGTCCATTGTGTTATCACCTTTGTGGAGTGGGATAACTGTTCTGTGCACCCTTCAGGGGGCACTATGCCTGATGTGAGGCTATTATTGAACATGATGTGTAGGTGGGGAGCCAGTACATTCTGAAGTTTGTGTAAAATGCAGCCTGGGATGTTGTCCGGTCCCATGGATGCTGTGATATTGGCTTAAGAGTGTGCAGCTTTGAGAGAGAGGGGGGAAGGGTAGCACTGAACCTATCTGTCAGGATGTTTCCAATATCAGTTGTTTCTGTAATGTTCGTGCCTTTGTGCTGTAACTCAGAGCAGGTTGTTGACATCAATATATGACATAGCTATAGAATGCTTTGTGATTGTTGTTGGAATTAGTGGCAGGTTAGTTTTGGTAGCTAGCTTTGGAGCATCTTATAACAGTATTGTCCGTCTGCATGGGTGTCATGACGTTCACCATGTCTGTCTTAAGAAGCATGTAGTTGGCTTTGTAGACATATTATAATGTGGTTCCCTTAATGGGGGGTGGGGGCGGGATGTAGATATCAATGATGTTCAGCTCATGGTCAGATCGGCCCAACGAGGAGTTGACTTAACGTGTGGAGCACCGGTCACTCATGATGGTAATGCCTAGGTCTAGGATATTGTTGCCCCTGGTGGGTGTGTGGATATGTTGATTCAGGACATTGGTGTTTATGAATTTCAGAAAGCGTTGAGCTAATGTGTTGGTACACGAGTAGTTTTCCCAGTTAATGGTGGGGTAGGTTCAGTGAGACTTTGTGATGAGTGTGGTGTGGTGCGAATGTTTACCTTCTCCACACAATTGTCAGGGACAGGCTTGGTTGGAGTGAGCTTTACCTGAAGTTTGGCTAGATTAGTGCATCTCACACAGGTTCTAGTGTTGGGTGGTAAGCGGAGAGGCTTATCTGTGTACATGAGGCAATTTGTGCATTGCCTCAAGATGTCCGGATTCATCAGATAGACTGGTGAGAATACTGGCAGTTGACTCTTGGACGTGCCTGAATATAGAACCACCTTCACCTAGATAAGTGAGGAAAGAGAGTACAAGAGCTATTTTACTCTAAGCAAGTGAGAAAAGTATGTACAAAACCTGTTTACCCTTACCTCTAGGTAATGAGGAAGATTGAGTGCTATAGTAATTATTAGCTTACATAGTGCTTACAAGTTCTGAACAAGTGCTGAGCATGAATAAGTAATCCAGATAGGGTCTTGGATAAAATAAATACACCCCCCCCCCTGACAGGTACACAAGCATATATCCATGTACACCACAGGGCCCCTGTACTGACAACTATGCAGGTACAAGCTGCACTCAGGCTGCATGGGACCTGTCCACATCACAGGTTGTATCATACACATATGGCAAAACAAGATGCTCTCCACGTACACATCATGTAAAACATAGCTCCATGTCAGGTTGTGTATACACTGAATGATGCACACCAACAGGTATCACAACCCACAAAGGGGGAGACACCACTGATAATGGGAAGTACTGCACTACTACCCTGCTGCGTCTGGTCTGGAAGGCCATTAACCTTGATCAAATAATTGATGTCAGCAGTACAGATGTAGATGATAGTAAGGTTGATGTCACACTGCATATCATAACCTTGCCAGGTCATAGAACATCATGACCCATACTGTGTACCACCTACACTCGGTATACTAGATGTACATTCCTATGTCACAGGAGTGTTTTGCAACGGGTCTGCTGGCAGAACCAACACCACAGAAGGTGTCTGAATAATACATGCTCATCACACCAGTGGCAGCTACAGTATGTCAGGCTTAATGAATTGTATTCCCTCTCATTGTAGTCCATACCTCACAGACAAACAGAAGGCATCTGCCTATTGAAGTATGCAAATGACTATGACCTTGGAGCAATAGCTGACTCAGGAGTGTTGTGGACAACATACAGAAGGGGCTTTGTGGGTGAGGTGTGTGTGACATATGGCCACAATCTGACAGCTACATATTGCATTGTCACCCCTATGTTAATAACACTGTACCCATGAACTACCTTCTAGGCAGCGGTCAACATAATGGACACTTTTGTGTAAGGGATGCAGCTGGGCAGTTGTCTTTCCTGTGATAGCTACATCACCACACCTGTCAGGTAGTCATATGTGGCAACCCTAATAATGACAGGGTGCCATGCATGAATTTAGAGATCATTGTCCAGCCATACACAACACTCAAGTGACCCATATCAGATAACATATTTCCTTTAAGGGTTATTGGCCATGTGCAGATGGCCTACACCAGCCTTCCCATTCCCCATCTCCACTATGTAGCATGATGCATACCCTGAATAAAATCATGTCCAACCCAGTGATGTTGGATATGCTGCACGTACTCATCCTGATCTCGAACACATACTTCATTGACATCCACCTTCCACATGCTGGACAGATCCTTGTCCCATACACTTTACATAGTCCTGCCAAACTATGCATTCCTGTCTGTCAAAGGTGCACATTGCTCCCCTCTCAGACATGGTGTGATGACCGCATGGTAAATGTATCATTAACCCTGTGGATCAGTAATGTGGCACTGCTCCACCTGGCCTCACAGACCTGCCTGTCAGCTACTGCCAGGTAACCTTTCATCCTAGATTCATACATGGCCCATGGCATATAGCCCACTAGTTGACTTCGATTGTACATGCTATAGTTGATATTCACCCCTGCAAATACCATCTGGCTAGCCAGTGTCCCATGTGTATCACATGTGCAACACAGGTGATACATGGCAAGATGTTGAATTACTGTACAGTGCCATGTAGATGTATATGGCAGAACACATATATGTAAAACGTTATGTGAGCAAGTCTGCAGGGTCACAGGTCTTGTCTGTTAAGGCAGTGTAAGTCCTTATATGTGACAAATACACAACATCAAGGTCGACTGCATTAATGTGGACACATCCAGCCATGTGCTGATAGGTAGGAACACCAGTACAGGCAAAAAGTCATGCCCACATCAAGACAGCATCCACATGGAGTATGAGCAATGTAATCAGATGACACACACACATATATGGTGATAATATCCACTCAACATTGAGTATCACATGTGTGTGACACAAACATGTCAGTGTCATGTAGGTTTGCAAATACAACTATTTAAACTTAATAAATGCGATACACATGTATGTTCAGCTGTAGCTCTGTATGTCTCTGTGAGTTACTATGACCTGCCTCCATCATTATGTCTTCCAGGTATGCCATGTGCAAGGCTACCCCCTTTTACCCGCTTGGAGGATGAGGCCCTCATCCCATACCTACTCGACAATCATGATATCCTGTTCAGCCATGTGCCACTGGATGCACAGCAGTGGGATGCCCTGTGGATGGAACTTCGCAAGAGGATTAATGATGTTAGTAGCCACAACTGCACATACCAGCAGGTGCGCAGACACTGCACAGACCTCATTAGATGGGTGAAACAGCATGATAATGCAATCGCCAGGGAACAAGGTGCAACAGGTGGTGGACCACCAACCCAGCCCACATGTACCGAGGAGCTACTGGCCAACCTGAGGACACCTGCAGAACCACATCCACAAGCCTTAGCTGATATTGTGGTGGTGGGTGTCTCTCAACCACTGAGCCTGGAGTTGCCTGGTAAGTCAGTACTGCACCTATAACAACTATATTCCATATAGTTGCATGTGTCACTGTACAATATGTAATGTAACATCATATGCAAGGCATGTATACACACATGCCGCATACTATAGTATGCTACTCTGTGTATGCACACATGTGCATAGACCATAGTATAGTCTAATGTACTGGTGTATCTGTTATGCACATTGCAACCTGTAGCCATTATACAGGCATGGTTTATGCTCATACTGCTGTGTTACTCCTATTTAAGTACCTCTGGCATTCAGCTGCGACAGCAGCCCATTGCAGGTGAGACTGTTATTTTTTATCAGGAATCGTAATGCAAAAATCTATCTGCCATGTGGCCATTTACAACATTTACACATACTGTATGGTCCTGTCACAATATATAGGTCGAACCTGCAATGCATCACAATGACTGCCCATGTACAAAACTTGCAAACTATGTGAATCATCTCACTGACATGAATCCTCACAAACTGTCATTGCCAGATGTGTAGACAGATGTGCATACAATGGAGGAGGTGATGTTCACTTTAGGGACATGTACTACAGATCAGAACTACACATGTGAATACAAACAGTACTACACAGTGGGCTGGAGTATGGTCAGCCCACAGGATTCACTGGTGTGGATCATAGCCCTGCTATGAATGTCACAAAATGTGATGTGCTATCTTGACATGTCCATGACATCTAGTGGCCTGGCTGTAACACTGCCTACCTAACCTGAAAATATATCCCACATACCACCCATTATCTGCATAACCCTGTCATCAGTGGAGCATATATGGCATATGTGACAACACAGACATGTGAAATAGATGCCCGTCATAATAATTTGGCCAACACATGTACACACATGGCCGTGGAGGATGGCCAGAGACATGGAGCAACACACACAGTAGAAGTGATGTGCTTGTGTGTACACGCTGTCACACAATGGCTACACATGGTCCAACTATGACCTTTGTATAATGGTCATATTGTAGATGTGAAACACTAGACATCCTACAGGCCTGTGCACATCTTGTGTAGGCGTAACATCAATCCACCACATACGATGTGTTGAACATCTTGAGGATGTCACGACATGACAGCTGTCACCTGTACTGTATCCACATCAGTCCACAGAAACAGTACATTCCCCTTGCTGGTGTCAGATATCAATGTCATACTTGCTCCTCGTGTGTGTGTGTGTGTGTGTGTGTGTGTGTGTGTGTGTGTGTGTGTGTGTGTGTGTATGTGGTACACAGATGTCATGTAGGACATGGTGTACCAACGTGTTCACCATGTTTGGCCATAGTTGCCAGGCAGCAGCAATATGGTTGCAGATGTGCAGGGGTGACATCCGTATACCCATCAGTGACCTGTGTCACAACTTCCACATCATGGTTTAGTGTGTATACACCTCAGTGATGTGGGTCACATTCCACAGTATATATGTATTGTATATGAACACAGTCATGTCTGTGAACTCTGTCTGTAACTCACACTGTATAGCAATAGAGACGCCTCATGATTCCCTGCAATGGCCATGCACATCAGCTAAATGTGCAGTATATCTGTAGGGCGGACAGACAACACTGCATTGGGACACCATTGCCCCACTGTATATTTGACAGGACACCATTGTGTTAAACATGTATGCATGTCATTGCACACGTCAGCAGATCACATGTCATACTACATGTGATTGTCAAGGTCATATGCCACACATCAGGCAGGTGTACTGTTAACCTGTGCTGGTCTACATGGTGTAACACAGGGATGTATGCTAACTACTACTATGATTGTGTAATTTGTATCCCATCTGCTATGGCACATGCATGCTGTTGTGTGCAACCCAGGGAATTATGATAACTACCACTATTATTGTCTGCGCTCCATGCTGTCTGCCATATCAAATGCATGTTGCATGCCTTCTGTCATATCACATGCATGTGTGTTTGTGTGTGTGTGTGTCTATTGTATAGATTGTAATGTACAGTTCTTGTCTGCCCTCACAGGTGATGTAGGTGCATTGCCCTCCTGCGGTACATCTGATGTTAGTGTCCACACAGACTCTAACAGTGATGATAAACGTATGATTGAGTAACAGGCAGAGTTGTCAGTGGCTGAAACTGTGCCATTGTTTGCCATTCCATCTATACCCCCCTCATTCCTGCACACAGATCCCATGCCAGCACATACCCCATCACCAGTGGCCATAGAGGAAGGACAATTGGCGTGTGGTAGCTTGGAACAGGAAAGTGTGGGGGCTATGGAAAGTGTGCCTGCACACCATGGTGTCAGCCAAATGACTGGTGGTGTCCCACACAGGCACGTGACCAGTGCTGCTCTTAGGAGAACCTCTGGCCAACATGCTCCTGCAAGACAAAGTGCAGCAGCTGGTGCCACCAGATTCATGTTTCAGGCTGTAATGGAGGCACAGGCACATGCTAAATGGTTCAACAGAGAAGATCAGAGGCTACAGAGGGCTGCTGTCTGTTTTTTAAACAACGACATCTAGGCAATGGTAAATGCTCAACAGCAGATTGCTGAAGCTTTGGATAGATGGTTGGGTGACATGGTTGGAGTCCTTGACTGTGGCATGACAATCCACGAGCATGAGCTGTCTGTGTTGGAACATCTGGTAGGAGTGAGACATCGGGCACGTGGACGTAGGCCTGCTGCATCACCTGTTTCAGGTCTATGTGTACGAGCTACCTCACATGTCTGCTCCCATAGTGGCGGTAGCAGTAGCAGTGCATCTGGTGCTGTGCTGTCCATACCACGACACAGCAGGCCACGTGCACGTAGCCCAGGATGGTCCCAACAGGGACACAGTTCCAGTGGACAAGTGACATCAGACAGTACCCAATCTGCACCTCTGCCTGGTAGTGCCCATGCAACCCCTGACAGGCACAGGTCACATGTCCGTGGCCGGACACCATGAACTGTAAAACTTCGACTGTACAGTCTGAAGCTGTCAATAATACCCCTGTGTAGGCCAGAAACATGGCAGAACTGTGTGCATACATACACACACACACTGGAAACATATGTAGTGCACCACAACACACACATGCATAACATCCACACATGCCCAATTAGATCAAAGGCCCTAACCCACATACATGATGTCATCCAATGGTGCAGCCTAGGCCTCTGGCAATCATTATCACCCTGTGCATATGATGATGCCTGTGCTGCATCCCTGACATCCACACCATCGGTGCAGGGACATGCTCATATGGTCTGATGCACAGGGTGAACAGACTAGGATGATAAGTGTAGTTTACAATTGCTGAGTACTGTTGACAGGCAGCAGATATACCATGTACTACAGGTGTACAATGCATTTTGTACTGTTAACAGTATGTGTCTTGTGTAACAGTAACTACATGTTGGTCATGATGTTCTTCTGTCCTCCTTCAGGTATAATTGCACATGCCAGTGGATGTCAGTGTTTGCAGTTAGTGTCCCATATGTCAATGTGGACTACTCACAGGCATGTATGAATATACCAGCATGCACCATGTAGCTGCCACATACCAGTGAGAATGTCCCACATTACAAACATGTCTACTGATCCAAGAACATGATAGCTGTGTATTAAGCTACTGTGGCCACAGACGTGACATCCATAAATGGTGTTATCACTGGTACAGTTACATGGAGTGGTGAGATACGAGAGTGCTCTAGCTGATTACAAAGATAGAGGCCAGTGGAAAGTGTGATGTCTTATTGGGAATCAGTAATACATGTTCCCATGACAGGATGCCAACACACAACCGCACCCACACACTCAGGTATTGACACACATGTATTCAGTGAAAATGTAACACACCCACACTCTCATGGATTCACCAACACAGTAACACACACTCACACACAGTTGCTACTGGTGAGGTGAGGACCCCTGCCTCTGTGCAAATCATCATTACAGTATTGTGCACCTACATGATGAGCCACAGAGAATACACATGTACAGGTAGTCAGTATGGCCTAAGATCGGGGACATCAACATGGATAGTAGAATGCATTGCCTGGATGGGGGGAGCGGTCTTATCAGTTCAGTATGGTAACATACATCCTCACCCCAGGGACCAGTCAGCCCTACATACACACACTGTGGCATTCAGTATTGAATACACCTATGTCATGTACATACAGATACCTCACATGTGTGAGATACATGCCCCTGCCTATGTCCTGCTTTCTACATTGCAGTTTGTACAGATGTGTACACTAGTGTACAGGACAGTGAGTAACAACTGAGATGTATTCCCCACAATATGTGACATATATGGACACACACGCAACCACACATGCCAGTACTGTGAATCTCAGACCTGCCTAGCTCATGTTATGTATGACAGACGTACAGCAGTATTGCATGCATTACAAACTGTACTGATGCTTCCTGTGGCAACAGTGCTGATATATGCACACGGGATGTCTTAACTCTTAACAGGTGTCAAGTGATTTACCTTCGCTGACACTTCCTGTGGCAACAGTGCTGATATATGCATATGGGACGTCTTAACTTTTAACAGGTGTCACATGATTTACCTTCGCTGTCACCCTGACAGCTGTCTAAGTTGTGTGTTATGTCCTTCAATTAATGAAACCATTGCTTACCGGTTACACAGGTTACTGTAGGACCACTTGTGACACACCTGTGAGCTGTCCACAGCAAACATCCATCTGCAAAGATGCCCCACCGCTTAGTTATTTCCACACATCTGTCCATACCTGAGGCACATCGTTCTGTACATTCAGCATATCACTATATACGGTTGGCAATGTTGAGGCTGCATTGCAACTGCATGATGTACTAGGATACATGTCACCTGCATACATCAGCAACTGCACATGCATGTTATCTGAATGCACGACACTATGTGTACAGGTGTGTAGGTCTTACAATCCTGGCATTTGCTGTATGCTATGATGGGTGTAATGGGTGACCGGTACAGAGGGAATGATACCTCTGTCAACATTGATATCACACCTTATGTACTGTTAGCATTCAGCAGCCATAGACCTACATTCCATGTGCATGTGTGTAATGGCTGTAGCCACCTGTTTGCACAAAGGACAACAACAGCTATGCTATTTACATGTATGTTGTGTGTGTGTGTGTGTGTGTGTGTGTGTGTGTGTGTGTGTGTGTGTGTGTGTGTGTGGCATGTACATACCCAGGGCAGGTACATGTATGTCATATCCATACATGAGGGTGTGCACTGGTGTACAGCAACAGTCATCTGCTAATGGTGGAAAGTACCGAGGGCCCTTGGTATGTGTACAGCTGACCTGGTTACAGTCAGTGGTATCATTGCATTACATAACACATGATGCAACTGTATCAGTACATGTGTACTCTCTACAGTTGATGTAGAGCTTGATACAGTACACAGGTCAAGGGTCACATGGAAGTGTACTCTTCTATGTCATACAACATGTATGGATGCGTGTTGGTGGTCCGAGGACATGGTGGTGTCTGAGGTTTACATCCTAGAATGCGGCATGTGACACTGTGTCCTGCACATGACTCATCTGTGATGCCTTTCATGGGGGGACTGGTCAGTACATGTGAGTGGCCTTTATGTATGTGGGGACACCACCTGGAGTGGCCCATACCTGTGTTATAGCCGACATGTCTGGTTCTGAGGTATATGGTGGTAGTGCTAAGTTCTGAGGTGTATGGTGGTAGTGCTATTGTGCACTACAGAGCCATCAGCCCAGTGTTCCTCACTGCACAGATGTTAGTACTCCCCATTGTTGGATCTACAGTGACCAGCTGTGAATATGGATGCTACACATCTAGCACTGATTAGCATAAGCACAGTTGTCCTGTAGGTGTATGGGAGTTAACCTGTGTTTAGGACATTTTCCTTGGAATGGCACTGTGTGGGCTGATGTGACTTGGATAATATCCCCACTCCCTTGAATCATGGATGCATTTGATATGTGACAAAGGCTTGCCTACTATCAGCCATGTCATCCCAGAATGACAGCAGATGTTGTGTAAAAGACCGGTGTCAAATATATGTAGAACAGCGTTCCTGCTAACAATGACAACTACTATCACCAGAGCCCATTATAACGTGTTCTTTACATCGACCTGTAATAGCATGGCCACTGTGGCCTTCCATGTTTAGCATCAGAGTGCATCCCAGTCAGCCCTGTGCTACTAGAAGTATGAGCATGCCCAGAATATCCTTGTGCAGATGGACAAATAGTAGTGCATTCTGACCAGCCCTGTGCTACTAAGTGTGTGAGCATGCCCCCTGTGCTACTAAGTGTGTGAGCATGCCCAGGGACACCTTGTATCGGTTATGTACCTCTGTGTATGGGCATGGCCATTGTAACCCTGTATAGTGATAGTAGTCATCCATTCCACAGATGGGCAAACTCCAGGTCAGGATGGATTCCTACTTTAAACACACAGGTTCACTGGTATGTACATCTTAACTGCCAGCATCTCTGTTGATGTCCACATTCCCAGAAGGTCATAATGACAGCCATAAAATGTGTAGTCTGTGTGGCGCGATTCATAAGTATGTAGTATTGTAATAGTAATCTGTAAATAGGCAGGTGTTCCATTCCCGCCACTGGCGTGTGTGTGTATGTCTGTCCCTGTTTGCCAGAGGTCTGTAAATTGCTTTTAGACTGCTCACACTCCATATATTTCTTATACCCATCTACAAATACACCTCTGGGAGTGCTGTGTCTCAGTAATCTCGGTAGCGCGTTCTGTAACTGCGTAATGCTGTAATGTAATAAAGTAGATAGGTCGGTGTTCTAGTCCCCCACTTGCTGTGTTGTGTGTCCCTGAGGACTGAGTAATGCTTTTAGACTGCTCACACTCCATACATTTGTTATACCCACCTTTAGCAAAGCCGATGATGCCACCCATCTACAAATACACCTCTGGGAGTGCTGTGTCTCAGTAATCTCGGTAGCACATTCTGTAACTGTGTAATGCTGTAATGTAAGAAAGTAGTTAGATTGGTGTTCTAGTCCCACAGGTGCCGTGCGTGTGTGTGACCCCGTTTGCCTGAGGACTGAGTAATGCTTTTAGACTGCTCACACTCCATGCATTTCTTATACCCACCTTTAGCAAGGCCGATGATATACCCATCAACAAATACACCTCTGGGAATACTGTGCTCCAGTAATCTTGGTAGCACTTTCTGTAACTGCGTAATGCTGTAGTGTAATAAAGTAGATAGGTCGATGTTCTAGTCCCACATTTGCTGTGTGTGTGTGTGTGTGTGTGTGTGTGTGTGTGTGTGTGTGTGTGTGTGTGTGTGTGTGTGTGTGTGTGTGTGTGTGTGTGTCTGCCTGCTTGAGACAAGTACAGTGCTTTGCAGTATTCACCGTAGCACGTGCCCTAAATGCATATTGCTGCAGTACGATATGTTAGGGATTTCTATACAGGACATGGCAAGTGTGTGTTTGTTTGTCAGAGCCTGTGTAGAAGAGGCCATGATTGTCTTACCATTGGACATGTTTGGGAGTGGGTTTTGTAGTTTTCCTATATGGTATCCATCTTATGACACATTGGCCACCTCACGAGGAGTACAGCTTTCAGTCAGCCACGGCACTGTTATGGCAAGCCATACCCATACATCTGGCAAAAGACCTGGTGAACTAAGTATGCAGCCAAGAGTACAGCTGTCAGTCAGCCATGGCACTGTGTTGGCAAGTCATGCCCATACATCTGGCAAAAGGCCTGGTGAACTATATATGCAGCCCTACTAGTACCTGATATATGTCCCACACCCATGTGCCATGCACAAACAACCTTGTCTAGGATATCCCACTATGTTGCTAGTAACATGCACATTGAAGACAGATAGTAGGCATGGTGTGAATGCAGTGGCCTGCAGAGGACATGGCACCCTGTACAGTGGTACAATAGGCACATATATAAGACATTGTGCCTTCACTATGTTCCACACTGAATGCCTGCAGCATATGTGGTGCCATGAGATGTGATCCACTAAGGCCAGACAATGCTGTACACATGTGCCCTGTATGGACCCATGCCACTGACATCACAGAATACCTGTATCATACTATCCATGCAGGTGCAAGGCCGATCTGCTCACTATAAGCAGGTTTTGCCACACCAAGTCAGTATTGGCATATCAGGGTATAACAGGCTGTGTACACTACATGTGTCTGCCAAACCAGGCACACCTGTACATGTCACTGTACAGTATTGTGGGACATGCACATCACAGGCAATGTCCATGTGAAGGACTATCAAACACAGACATGGCATGCATTGAAAGCTATGGCCCTACACATTGGTAACCAGGATGTCAGGCCAGATAATGCTGTACCCATCTGTGTGGGACATTGTAGACACTACACCTCTGCACTGCACACCATTGTCGGGTGACACAATGGCAAGGATTACCCCTCACCCAGCCTCATTCAGCCATCTTGCACAGCCAAACATTACACACCCATGGAGCAATGCATACCTGCATGCCAGTACTGGCACCCTGTGTCTGCATGTGGGTTGTGATGCTCCCAACCACAGTCACTCCCAGTATAAACCTTGTTGGCATACCAACAGTTGTCAAGCACTTTCACATGCCCTAGCCCATATAACCTCCAGATATCCACTGTGGTGCATGTGGTCCTGTGCATTACTGTGGTGTGGCAAACTAAGTAGTTATGTTGTGTATTTGTGGCCTTGGGAAAGGTTTCAATGCATGTCCATTAGAGAGTATGGTTGTGGTGACAATGGCACCCATTCACGTGGACTGACATGTGTGTCACACCTTATGTATGTCTACTATATCTGTTGCAGATGGCACCCACTCACCTACACATGTTCTTACAGCACAGCAACATGTTGCCTTTGTGGCACATGTAGTAACATCATGCACATGTAATAGTAATGAGTAGTCAGGGGTTTGCCCCTGTACTATTCGGCGTGTGGCAGATGATGCTTATGGTTAAGTCTCCAAGCCCTTCCTTGGTGTACATTGCCTGTCCCGCCCACACACTCTTTGGTGGATGTGAAGGTGTACACCTGCACAACAGCAGCATGTGTATTGTAAGAGATTGAAATGGTCAGGTGATGGCCTCTGCACCTATTGCAGCCCTCCTCTAGCTAAATGCATGTGGTACAGCTGTGATGGTGTCCCCATAGCCATCTGCATGATAAACACAGTACACTATCTAGGGAAACATTTATTATCTGACCATGACAGTCACTGTGAGGGGTACCTGGATGTGATGTTCTGACACGGCATCACAGATGATATCTTGATTTACGTCAATCATTTTCCACAGTGGGAAATAGCCTAAAGACAGGAGGGTGATGTGCCACACATGACTACAGCATGTAAGTGTAGCTATGCTGCATTGAGTCTACTGCCTGTTTAACATGTGTGTGGTAATGGCTATTCTGCATGTTATAATACAGACATGACAGTACTCTGTTCATTAGGGACCCCCATCTGTAGGGCCATCTGTAAACTGGTCAGTGTGTGCAACCATTTGTTTTTCCTGTCTTACACACTGAACACACATCTGTGCACAGCAGAAGCATGGTGTGATGATTGCAGACAGTACATGATGATAGGGATGTGTTACTGCCATCACATCCCTGACTGGACATGTGTCACATGAGACAGTGGCATGACTGACACTGTGTGGGATTCCCAGTGACAAGCCAATGATGGGCAACTGTTCATAGCTGCGGTCACACTCCTACTACACATTGTACAGTTGGCATGCGGTATATATGCATGCATTGTAATCCCTCTGCAAATGTATACCATCTGTTGTACTGGGTTGCTGGTGATATCCATGCATACTGTCATAGGTAATCCTGTATGCTGTTGTCTATCACTAAGCCATATGTGGGTTTGAAATGCAACACCATAGGCTGAATGGGTTGGGAGGTCCCGACAGAACCTCCTGTCCCAGTTCAGCTGACCATGGAACCGGGCACTAGCACATCGGGGACCCAGCCATAGACATCAACCTCTGTTGGCTCTGCACCCCCTTCTGGTGGTACCACCACTGAGGATGGAGCATGTCCCCCTTGGGAGCGGGACCAGACAGGTACATATCTGCTGTTGTGCGGTCCCGGACAAGTTGTGTTGGTGGCTCCCTAAGGGTTTACGAAGCCAGATACGCCAGTTCAAGGGCAGAGTGTCACATTTACAGGGTGATGCTGCCCCTCCTGGACAGCCCCCAGCACTGCCTCCTTGCAAGCTGTGTAGGTGCAGTGGCAGTTGCCCATGGCTGGGGACCTCCGTCCCACTGTTCCCATTGGCTTTTGAATGCCGAAGACCCATCCCCGTCCAGTGTGTATCCCCCCACGTGTCATATATCAACCCTGTATGCTGTCTTTTCTGTGATCCTACCTATCCTCCACAGTCATACCTACACTCCTTCCCCAACATCTGACCCTCACCTACGGACACATAATGCCATTCAGCTCCTAGGACACCATCTGCCCTATACATAGCTGTCCATTACACACACAGGCCCACTGGATACATGAAACCCTTGTAATATGCATCATAACATACTACTGTTAACATACTACTGTTATCCTCACCCCTGTCCCTCAGGCGCATGATCCTGGTATGCACACCACTCCTACATGGTCCAGGTACATGTGAGGAGGACGACCCCATTGTACACAAAACACTACCGTTCACTCTATGGTTACCCCATTTACCTTTATCATGATGATGATGTTGCACACAACACCTTGCAAGAGTACTGTTCACACATAATGATTGGACAGGTACTGTTGTGTTAATGTACATTACATGCACAGAGTGATGTATACGGCCAATGTACAACTATTTGCATGTATGACTGACACATGTCTGTCTGAGGGAATCTTGTGATCACATAGAGCAACACCACTACATAATACAGGCATCACTGGTGTTTCCCATTTCATTAGTTTGTAATGCTTTGTTGCTACATGGTATGTTCCTGATACATCTCTATATATGTATGTACCTATATACATAAACACTCACATGTACATCTACATGATGGGATACATTCCTATATTGTTGAATGACTGTGCTTTATGATATGTTTGTGGTACTCTCTGTTGTCTGTATATCTGCCATGGTGTATTGGTAATACACATTAGCTGTGTGTGCAGGGTCCTGGTTCCGACCCTTGCAAAGGACATTTAGTTGGTTGCAGGGCAGAACAAGCCCATTGGATATGGAGGGAGTAAGGCACATTAAAGCAGTTGGGAGTGGGTGTGCATGGGTTTGCATGGTGTTAGGCACTGCTGACCTCTGGTTACAGACTCTTATGCTCGGTTAGCCTCTACATTGCTTAACCAGTGCAATACTCGCATACTGGTAGCCAAACATACTTACACCCACTCACTCCCGCACTTGCAAATGCTCCAACATTGGTGCTTGCATCTGTCACTCACACCCCTGGGTGTGAGCGAGGGCCACAATATTACCTTGTGATGCCTATTACATCGGACTACATGACTACAGTATCGGGACTGGCTGCCCATTAATCGACGGCATTGCATTTGACTGTACGGAATCAGCGGTCTGTCCAGTGAAACAATCATATTTGTGTGTACCTCATACAATGTGCTCCCACATTGTGATGCCTATTATATCGGACTACATGAATACAGTATCGGGAATGGCAGCCTATTAGGCGTCGGCATGGCGTTCAACTGTATGGAATCAGCGGCCTTTCTGGTGAATCATTCATATTTGTGTGTTCCTCTTACAATCTGCTCCCACTTTGTGATGCCTATCACATCGGACTACATGACTACAGTATCAGGAATGGCTGCACATTAGGCGATGGCATAACGTTTGACTGTACGGAATCAGCGGCCTGTCCATGAATTAATCATATTTGTGTGTTCCGCATACACTCTTCTCCCACCTGGCTGATACATGGGAACCGAGACTCTGCAATACAGACAAGTAGTTGGGTTGTGGGAGCCGCATCCATAAGCCGAGTCATGCTACCGCATACCTATTATAGGTTTGCCACTTTTTCAATTGGCCAAGGTGGGACTTTAGGGTTACCACCTGTCCCACTTTGCGAGGGATACTGCAAAAATAATCAAGACATAGCAAATGTCCCGATTACAGGACATTATTATATTCTACTTTTCATTAATAATTGCATAAAACAGTTATTTTTTATATGAAACTTCTATATGTTATGTGAAGTAGCATAAGCAATTCAAATGTAACTAGATTAAGCTTTTATTTGTGCAAATAAGTATAATCCTGTACTATGCATGGCTGTAGGTATGTTTTGTCCTGGAAAGTCTGACATTTCTACAGAAGATGTCCCACTTTGGCCATTTGGAAAGGTGGTAACCCTATAGGACCTGTATGTAGAGACGTCAGACTTTGCGGGGAAACACATACCCACAGCCAGTAGAAAGGGGAGTACTTCACTGTTTTACCTAAATGAAAGGTTACTCTTATAGCATTATAGTTGCTTATACTGTTACTTATAACATTTAGATGTTTCAGGTGAACATAATTGTTTTATGCAACTACTACAGACAATATAGGTAATCTTTGCCCTAAATCACAGGACATTTGCCATAATTACAGTTATTTTGCAGGACACAACTGCCCAAATGGGAGTGTCCCTCGCAAATTCTGCAGGTGGTAACCCCAACCCTATTATTCTATCAACTTTCTAAGGTAGTCGGTGGAACATGCGCTTTCTCTCACTATCAGACCTCTCATACGAATGGGGAAGAATAAACACTTAATCAGGGACACTGCATAATGACCTCAGGGACACATTTAGGAGGTTAGAAGGTTGGTGCTATTAACCTGACACATTGATGGACACAGAGCACATATGTATTCATACACATTGTCTGAGGTACATGCTGTTTATGATGCTTACATGTTGTCATTATTCATTATGTGTATTCCGCCACCTTTCCTCCTAATATCACTAGTTCTAGGATGATTTAGTTCAGACTGTGTTAGATTCTGATTTGTAATCACGGACATCCCTGGTAATCGGGGACAGGTCAATGATATGGTCCCTATGTGTTTCCCCAATGGTTGACGGACTGTCCAGTAGAGGTACTCTTAAGGTTTGGGAGGTATGGGCATCTGCTATACCCACATCGGAATATTACTTACACCCAAGGGGTGGTCCTAATACGTGTCTGCCAGCCAACACCTGCACGCCTAGCCCCATAATCGCGTACCCATAGTTCCCCTACCTGCCACTACTCTACAGCACTCATTCTTACTGTGGGCGCAGGCGGGCACAGGTGGGATATGAACACACCCCTACACATTGCCCACTCTCCCCGTGTCGGGACACATGTCGTACGTTGTTTCAACCCATGTGTTCTTAGGCTTGCACAACCTACTGTTCCATGTACAGCTACATCATGGTCATAATAGTGTTTACTCCCATTGGCTGGAAGGTCAAAATTTTTGGTGTCCCACAAGGGACTTCGCTGTCCATGTTTAAAGTGTAGACATTGTAGATCTCTCCCATTGGAAGTTTCCTGCCGGTGGTCTGGGAAGGAGTGTTGTATTTACCTTTATTGCGTGTCTGTATGTCTCACCAGCCTAGCTGGGGGGGGTAATAAGTAGACATTTGTTGAGTGAACGTCCCACCAACATATGCCCAGTCTAAACGTGTTACCAGTAACTGTTGCAACATAACCTAGGTATATACATGTGTATATTTACTGTAATATATATATATATATATATATATATATATATATATATATATATATATATATATATATTTACGTTAATATAAACAGATATATCTGCATATGTATTCATACATGTATATTCAAATCTTGCTGTTTTATATATATATATATATATATATATATATATATATATATATATATATATATATATATATATATATATATATATATATATATATATATATATATATATATATATATATATATATATATATATATTATGTGTGTGTGTGTGTTTATATATATATATATATATATATATATATATATATATATATATATATATATATAGCTGGGGGGGTGGGAGGTAGGCGTTTGTTGATTGGACCTCCCACCAACATATGCCCAGTCTAAACATATGTTACCCGTAACTGCTGTAACATAACCTAGGTATATACATGTGTATATTTACTGTAACATATATATATCTATTTACGTTAATATATACAGATATATCTGCATATGTATTCATACATGTATATTCAAATCTTGCTGTTATATATATATATATATATATATATATATATATATATATATATATATATGTATATATATATATATATGTCTATACACACACACACACACACATATATATATATATATATATATATATATATATATATATGATTATATATATGTACATCTGTGTGTCAATACATTCCTTGCTCATACGCACTTACACATGCGTAATGGTGTTTATATATGCTTCACCAGCATACTAGTGCCTTATTCATTATAACACCGACACTTCACTCCAGTTATCTTGTAATCGGTATGTAGCACGTTATACAGCGGACAGATGTCGCTATATGTTCATGTATGGATTACTGATGGTAATTGGAATGTGATAGTGTGATTTGACCTGTCCCTTTTCTGCACAGCCTATTATTCCATCTACTGTCAATGTTTGTATGGGCACATTCCTATTATTTATGTCAACAATTGGAATGCATGTGTTACAGAATTTGTACTTCAACATATATTGTTGTCTGCATGTGAGTATGCATATATACCTATTACGACCTTGCTGACCTCCACGAGGCGGTCCATTAGAACCAGCTGATCCAACCCTGGCACGCCTGGAACCATAATTGCAAACCCATAGTTCCTCCACCCCACCCGTGTTAAATTTACACGCGTAACATCCATTATCCACTTGTTATCGCAGCATTGCCCTCTCCAGAGATTTTGGGGCCCTACACACATTTTGTCCCACCTCGTGTATTCACAGGGTCTCCCACCATGTATATTTGCACACACGTGCGTTTTCTGGGATTATGGACTCCGGACATTTGCGCTTCCCAATTTGTGGAGGTACCATCATGGGACTACATTCAGTCTGTGTGTAAAGTAGACATAGCATTTCAATGATGTTACTCCCACTGGTAAAACCCTGCCTTTGGTGTGAGTAGCGGTGCTCTGTTCACTCCTGGGCAGCTTTTTATGACATATGCTGAAAGCACTATATAATACCAAAATTGCTCTTGATTCCCTTCACATCCCTTGTGCATGCTTTATTGTTACAACATCCATTCTTTATATATATATATATATATATTTTTTTTTTTTCATGTATGTAGATATATATCTATACACACATATATGTGTGTGTGTGTGTGTGTGTGTGTATATATATATATGTGTGTATATATATTACATCTGTACATACAAACATACATTTCAAATGCTGGGAGCTGCTTTCACCCGCGCAGGTGCACTCGCCTATGCTTACTGTGCGTTACATATGTTTACTGCCACTTATTTGTGCTTAGTTATGCCTTATTCATTATGACAATACCACTTTGATTGAAAGGAACTGGTTAATAGTCCCATGCGATACACACATTCACCTTTACATGTTTAAATGTCGGCTTTACAGCAGAGCAACATTCATTCCACAAGGAAAATGATATGTGCTATTGTCGAACTTGAACCATGAATACCTTTTCGTTAGGCGGATGCTCTAACCACTACAGTATTGGTGTTCTGCTTCATTTAAATGTATACCCATGGTTCATAGTTACCCGAACACATGCCTCATCACTTCACTTACACAGCAGGCATCAATTTTCCTGTTGGGAAAACTGCACTACTACACATGTGCCATTCCCTACTGCTCTGAACCCGTGCGGCATGTTGACTCACTCCGAGGATATTCAAACCTCCAAAGCCTATAGTCCTGGCACATACATGTGTTCGATTGTCAGAGTGTTCATATGGTCATCCAGGTTTAGGCTTGTCCAGCTGGGGACTGGGACTGCCCTGTACCTAGTTGAAAGTCAGACTTAGCACGGGGAGAACGTTTGTTCCACTTTTAGCGTCCTTCGTGTGGTTGGTGATGCAGAGGTGTGCTCACCTATGGCCATCCTGATATATAACAGCACTAACTATTACAGGGATTTCTTCAGCTGTTTCCTTTCAAATTCGTTATGACTGCTATATTGTGACCATGTTCATTCTTCATATATATATATATATATATATATATATATATATATATATATATATATATATATATATATATATATATGTGTGTGTGTGTGTGTATATATATATATATGTGTGTGTGTGTGTGTGTGTGTGTGTGTGTGTGTGTGTGTGTGTGTATATATATATATTGGTCTGTACATACACATGCAAATATACCTACATGCTTATTTACATTTCCCATACCGTTGAATCACCGCCACTTACCGTTTCCCATACATGCTTGCATACCCGCTTACGTCTAAGGTTGCCACCTTTTCAAATGGCCAAAGTGGGGCATTTTTGGGACGCACATCAGATTTTACAGGCCGACACATAGCCCCAGTCAGTACAAAGGGTAGAACTTTACTTATTTGCCTAAATGAAAGCTTATTCTTGTAGCAGTTTAGTTGCTTAATCTGTTTCTTGTAAAATTTAAGTATTTTACATACAGAAATAACTGTTTTATGCAAGTGTTACAAGAAATATAGGATATAAGTATTTCCTACAATCACAGGTCATTTGCAATTGTATTATATTTGGTCTGGACACAACTGCCAAAAAATAGACTTTGCCTCGCAAGGTGGGACAGGTGGTAACCCTACTTACGTTTGCTTTAAAGCGCCTTAAGCACCCTATATCCAACTGCCACTATGTGAATGTGTAAGGTATATATTCCCGATAATGCATGTGGGGAGATGTGCATCACGGTCAGGTGTTTAATCCCGGGTCGTAGGTTCTGCAGGACCATCTGGAGGCTGAGCAGTCTTGTGGACAACTACTGCTCATACAACTTGTGTCCAGATGTATACAGGACTGAACATCGTGTCATGACACCAAGTCTAATGTTTAGAACAGATACTTATCCCATGAGGAATATTCTAAAATTGTGAGGACCGATGACCTTCTTTGCTTTATGGCAATAAGGTAGGGTTATACCTGCAAGGGATACATAGTTTGCAATCCTGAGACTGCCTAGGGTGAGACTGTCTACTAGATATGGGTAGGGGTCACTATGTGTAGATATGGCTGCGCCTTTTTAGCAGCCCGAGTATGGGTGGTTTTGGTGGACATTCAGGAAGGGGGTGGTGGTGTGCTGTGAATGGGATGATGGGTATTTAAATATGTATCCAGGTGTGTTGGGGTTGGATAGCTCAGTTCAGGCCAGACCATTATGTGGGTATGTGCTGGTAACGTTTCTGTACATGTGCATTGCACTTTTTAATGTTCACATGTTTGTGGGATTGCATTGTGGATGTGAATATTTGTTCTTTGGTTATCTTCCTGATTCACCCACTGCTCCCTCATAGACCTCCAGTTCACCTATTGTGCATCCAACCCAGTCTCCCCTTGGTGAATTATTACATTACCCGTCACCCCCCAGCCCCATATTCCACAGACACCATCTATCCCTTCTCTAGTTGATGGCCCATGGCACAGTCAACAGAACACTTTGCGTACACTACATATCTCTGGGACCAATATGGTTGTGAGGACTACCCTAGCATTTCTGATCATCCACATGCTGTACTTCACGCACATAGGTACATATCTTTCATGACATGGTAGGTAGACCCGGGTAATACCCGTTCATCTATGGGCCATCCTGGCAAGGACGACTTGGACCATGAATTGGCAGATATTGAGCGAATGCTCTGACCATTGGTAGGGTTGCCACCTTTTCATATGACCTGGATGGGACATTTTCGGGACACACATCAGAGTTTACAGGCCAACACATACCCACGGTCATTACAAAGGATAGTACTTTTGTTTTATGCCTAAATATAAGCTTGTATTGTTGTAGCAGTGAAGTTGCTTATTCTGTTTCGTTCACTTGCTTATTCTGTTTCTTGTAACTTTTAGGTGTTTTATATATGGAAATAAGTACTGTATGGGACTATTACATAAAATATGGGACATAATTATGTCCTACTATCGCAGGACATTTTACATTTATAATGGTTTTGGTAAGGACACACCTGCCTAGAGGGGGACTGTCCCTCACAATGTAGGACAGTTGTTAACCCTATCCATTGGGCTAGGCTTAGCAATTTGCAGTGCGCTAACATGATGCATTTTGCTTCCACTTGGTATAACTAGCAACACTACAATGGAATAAGGGCACAGGGTTTTAAATATCATTTGTTCGAGGGACGGGGACTCAATATTCAGCTACGTGCCTTTGTGTTTAATTTTTATTGTGGTGTTCGCAAAAATGTCTAGTATGCTTTGCATACATTTCAGTATCCATGGACACTGACAGGAGTGATTACTATGAGAGGCAGGCTGTACTAGTCAGCATTTTAGGTTGCGCATATGCAGCCGACAGGTTCTTGCCTCCGTGCAGTGCTTGGACACACACCCTGCACTCGTACACATTTCCTATGCATGTGGCCGTTATGGCAGCGTGCCTTCATTAATATGCATGTGGTGCTGCTGCGCCATCTCTACGCCGTACGGTCAGTGCAAGGATAACGCCGTCCTTGCGCTGATCTTCATGAATCCCGGGGATAATCTTGTTCTTACTTCTTCCTGGTGTTGGTTAGAATGGTTAGGCACGGTTTGTTGCCTGTACTGCTAATTTTATTTTCACTTAGCCATTTAACGTTCACGATAAATATAGTGCTAGTGTCCTGTTTTCTTACGACATTTAAGTTTCTAAATATGGATAATTGACTCATGGAATGTTAAGGGCCTTCAAACAAATAAAAAGAGGAATTTATTTTTTCATTTATTTTTTAAATCAAAAGCAGAAATTTTGTTTTTACAAGAAACACATATGATTTCTAGACAATGGGCTCAGGTTACAAAAAGAAAACGGATTGGTGCTATTGTCGAATCAGGTAGCAAATCAAATAGCTCAGGTGTATCCATTATAATAAAAAAAAATCTTTCAAAGATTTAATAATGCTTTATAACTCAGATTCTGAAAAAATGTAGTGCTATGTAATTATAAAAAACTCCTATTTGGATAAACCAGTATTACTGCTAAATATTTATACACCCTGTAGAATGCAGCACCAATTTATAATGACAATATGAAAACTATTAAATTATTTTCCCAATCATTATTATATTGAGACTGAAATGCAGTTATTGACCCTAGTATAGACAGAACTGGCAAAAACAAATCATGTGACAACCACACTTCTATAGCAATTGCAGATCTGAAGTCATACTTTTCTTTATTAGATCCATTTATTTAAAAAAAAACAATTCTCCTGTATTAAAGTTTACTTATTACTCATTGCCATAAATATTGGGCTAGGTTGGACTATTTTCTGATATCTGAAGTCTTTCTAAAAACTGAATATGTTTTAGATGTAAAACCCAGAATTTCTTTTGATCACTCTAGAATTACTCTGACCATTAACTGGTCTAATATTAATATATCAAGTAATATTGCCTACACATGGGCATTAAATACTAATCTACTTCAAAAATAGGACATTAAAAATGAAATGAATTACCTACTGGATACTTTCCTACAGAATGTCTCTGAATCTCAACTTCCAGTTGATATCCCCTGAATCCCTCTATACTCATCACTCATCAGGCCCATAACTGACTATAATGCCCCTTTCGGCATGTACCATACAAAGCATCTGCAACAATTGGAGACACCTTAGAGGTTTCTAACTAAGAAGATCAAGGAACTTCAGCACGTGCCTTACACAGACCGACTAAAGTCCCTGTCACTATACTCAGTAATGTATAGACATCTTAGAGGAGACTTATGATGGCTTACAGAGCAATCTCCGATCCAAACCTAATGAATTTGCTGCACATCCATAAATCAAATGGGACTAGAGCTACACATTCCAGGGACCTAGATATGGCCAGCGGTTTCAATAGGATGTGCTGGAGGCACAGATTTGTCTCTGGCTGACTGCCATGTCTTTAGAATAACCTGCCAATTTATGTGAAGCAGAGCACCTCTATGACACTGTTCAAAAGGAATCTGGATGAGTGGATGGGGCACTGTAAATTCTTACCAGGTATAGTACCCACAACTCTCCCAGACATGGGCAGTCATTACTAAATACAATCCTGGGTATTGACTAGAGTATCTCTGGTAATACATTGGGATGAAATGGCTAGGTTTCAAACGACCTCTGGTTGATAGCCTAGTAACCCCTTATGATCCTATGTTCCAATGGGCTTCCCTTAAACCCAGATCAGAGTAATTTTTTAAGTAAAGTGACTTAGTATAAGAAAACATATAATAGGCTCATAGATTGATACTAAGCTAACTGCTCTTGTGAGCCATTTTAAACCTAGCCAGTTTCCCCATGTGAGACTTAAACCCTGCTCCTTGTGTCTGCAAGGTAACCACCTTAACCATTATGCCAATCTCCCCTAGACAAATCTGTTCTAAAAGTTCTAAAAGAAAAAGTTACTAAGTTGGAACAGAAGTTTTACCTTAATAACAGGGATGATACAGCACAAAACTAGCTGATCTCCAAAAAGAACTTTATTTATTGAACTTAAAGCAGTATTCATTTTATGAAATGAAAAACTATAGCTAGCTAGCAAGATAGACTTGTGACAATACTTTTAACACTAGATACCTAATTGACACTTTCTAAACACTATAACTTATCACTTTTCTTGCTTATGTTAGATGCCTTGAAAGCTTTTGATCAGGTGAATATAGATTTTCTATTAAAAATCATATTGTACTTTGGATTTTCACTCTCTTTCATTCATTTAATCAAAATTCTTTATGCTAATGCCCGCATATCTTTATATATATTAATACATTTCTTTTCTCCCCATTCAAAATAATTAATGGCACAAGACAGGGAACAGATCAGTTGCCATAATGGTTAAGGT
This sequence comes from Protopterus annectens, assembly GCF_019279795.1. Taxonomy (NCBI): domain Eukaryota; kingdom Metazoa; phylum Chordata; order Ceratodontiformes; family Protopteridae; genus Protopterus; species Protopterus annectens. The sequence goes on along the minus strand of NC_056733.1, from coordinate 737,472,967 downwards.
CTTCACCTCCCATGTACAAGGTCCAAGGTTTGATCCTGACCTCCAGCCAATGCCTATTTGTAGTTTTCATGTTGTCTCTGTGGGGTTCCTCCCACCTCCAAACAACATACTGAGTGTTTCCTTCTCAAACTCACCAATGAAGGGATCTGTGGGCAGCAGTACAGACTCTACATGGTACCCTAACAAAGAAAGGAGCTTCAATAGCAAAGAACATCGGAGGCACTCTACCATCTTCTGGAAAGTGACTCAGGAGGTGGTACTAAGAAACTATATCAGTTTCAGACACCCTTCATAATGGATGCCAACAACCTGATCAGCTTCTGTAAAATGACTCTGAAGGTGGTACAAAGAAACTATCAGGTTGCAAGGCAAAGACAGAAAGATAGGTAGTCAGTCAGACAACCTTCATAAGGGATGCCATCAACCTGCTCACCAGTCAACAGGACATCAAACACAGATGGAAGGAGTATTTCCAGCTGCTTCTGAATGAGAAGAAAACCCCATAGCAGCTGTACTGCTCCAGACACAGCCTACAATGAAAAAAGAAGAGGAACCCACCCTAGAAAAGAAAGTCAAGAAAAGCGGCAGGTTCAGTTGAGGCTACAGCAGACATGATAAAGATGCTGGGGAGAAATGTTTCCTGAGGATACTCATAGCAGTGTGGAGAGAAAGGTGAGGTGCATCCCAGATGACTGGAGAGTAAACATACTTGTGTCAGTACATAAGAACAAAGGGGACATCCACAACAGTACAGAGGCATCAACATATAGTTTAGAAGAAGCTAAAGATGAGGAAAGATTCCAACTGTGCATTCCTAGACTTGGCGAAAGCATATGACAAGGTCCCAAGAAAGCTGATTTGGGCAGTACTGTGGTGGTTTGAAGTCCCAGAAACATTGGCAGAATTAGTACAGGCTATGTACAAGGACCCAATGACTCACGTATGCTTTCTCCTACAGAGGGGTCCCCACTGGGAGTGGGTATACATCAGAATTCATCTCTGAGCCCACTGCTGTTCATATTGGTGATGGACTACATTAGCAAACATGTCAGAGGGGACAGATCAACAAAGCTGCTGTATGCAGATGATGTGGGCATTGTAGGCAGACTCTGATAAAGAACTTCAGCAAAGGATAGGGGAAGTGAATACAAACCTGAAGGCACATGGGATGACACTAAGCACAGATACGATAATGGTAATGGCAGCAGATTGGGGAAATTGGCAGAAGAAACTCAGAATTGAGATAGAAGGGAAGATAGTGGAAAGTACAGTTGTGTACACTTACCATAAATTTAGATGTTCGAGTGTATTCACTGTTGCAGTCCTTACAAAATAGGATTATCCGGCTCCCGGTAGCTCTCAGCCGGCCTGAATACCAGTCTTTGGTTTATAACGTTGGCTGCCATCTGCTGTAAACCTGACGTCAGGACATCAGGTATAAAGGGAGGGCAGCTGAGGCAATTTCCTCAGTTGTTCTTGCCATAACTGTCAGGAGCCCCCAAAACAAGCTAGACCAGAAAGGAAATACCCTGGAAGCATCATCCAGAAAATAAAATACTTAGTCTGTGTCTTAGGAAAGAAAACGGGGAATGGAGGGTAGGAAACCAGGACTGCAACAGTGAATACAATCGAACATCTACATTTATGGTAAGTGTACACAACTGTACTATGTTCTTCGTGTTTCACTGTTGCAGTCCTTACAAAATGGGTTGATTCCCAAAGCCCAGATAAAAGCAATAGGGAAGAGGCCTAAATACAGATTAAGGGTTGGTAAGAATGCCTTGCAAAACTGCAGTAGCAAAACCAGCCCTGGATTTGGAAAACAAAGGTAAATTGTAATGCTTTGTAAATGTATGGACTGAAGACCAAGTGGCTGCTTCTAGAATGTCCTTAGTAGGCACACCCCTCAAAAAAGCTGTAGAAGTAGAGGCTGCTCTTGTAGAATGGGTCCTAATACTCTGAGGATGCTGCTGTAAGTAACAAAAGTGAATGCAATGAGCAATCCATTTAGAAATAGTCTGTTTATAAATAGCTTTACCCTGAGCCCCAGGAGGAAGACTGACTAACAATTGGTCAGACTTCTGAAAAGGTTTTGTCTTGTCCAGGTAGAAGTGTAGCTGTCTATGTACATCAAGAGAATGCAAAATCCTTTCCCCTTTATTTTGGGGATTAGAAAAGAAAGCAGTAGGCGGATGGACTGATTGAGAGTCAAAGCAGAAACCACCTTAGGCATAAAAGAGGGATTAGTGCTAAGAGAGACCTGATCTGCATGAAAAATAATGAATGGCTCAACTGCCATTAAGGCCTGCAGCTCAGAAACCCTTCTAGCTGAAGTAATAGCCAAAAGAAAAGCAGTTTTCTAGGAAATAAACTTTAAATCTGCTGAAGCAGCTGGTTCAAAAGGAGGCAGAGTAAGTTTCTCAAGGACAAAATTAAGATCCCAAGCAGGAGTAGGAGCTCTTATGGGAGGTCTTAGATTGTTAGCTCCCCTTAGGAATTGCTTCATCAAAGGATGAGAGAAAATAGGTTGTTCGAAGGAACAATAAGCAGAAATTACTGAAGCATGTATCTTGATGGAAGAGAAAGAAAGCCCAGCCTTAAACAAGTCTGCTAGGTAATCAAGAATGAAAGGCAGTGAAGGGAGAGAAGAATCCACTCCCTTAGCCTGCATCCAAGAACAAAATCTTTATCATTTTCCAGCATAAGATTTCCTGGTACTGGGCCTCCTGGCCTCATGAAGAACCTCAACCACTTGCTGGGAAAGGTTTAAGGTATTAGCCAAGCTGCTAAATTCAGAGTTTGAAGATGAGGATGGAGAAATGTCCCCCCCTCCTGTACCAAGAGATCTGGTATCAGGGGAAGATGCCAAGGCTGAGACCGTGCAAGGCTGCGAAGAAGAGGATACCAATACTGCCTGGGCCAGTCTGGAGCAATAAGAATAGCCTTTGGCCTTTCATCCCTTATCTTTAACAGCACTCTGGGAAGCAGAGGAAGAGGAGGGAAGGCATAGATTGAAAGTTGTGTCCATTGGAAAGACAGACCATCCACTTTCCAGGCTTTGACGTGATACTCCCTGGTGCAGAACGTTGGTAGAAGATGATTTTCTGGAGAGGAGAAGAGATCGACTTGAGGAGAGCCCCACTGATGAGTGATGCGATGAAAGATTGCCTTGTTGAATTGCCACTCTTGAGGATCCAGAGCAGGCCTGCCCAATTGGTCTGCCAAGGTGTTGAGTCATCCTAGAAGAAACTGGGCTGTCAGGTGAATGCCCATGGAAGCTGCAATGGACCATAGTCTCATGCTTTGTCTGCACAGGGGGTAAGAGTGAGTCCCTCCCTGCTTGTTGATGTACCACATGACTGTGGTGTTGTCTGTCCTGATCAAAAGAGTACCCAGGGAGAGAAGATGTTTGAAAGCTAACAGAGCCTGTTAGACTGCCAGTAATTCTTTTAAATTTATGTGCAGACAAATCTGTTGATAGCTCCTAGTCCTCTGTATGCATCTGCCTTCCAGATGTGCTTCCCATGCATAATCCGAGGCATCTGTGGTCAGAGTCTGACAAGCTGGTGGAGGACGAAAAGGCAGACCCTTGTTCTGTGAACAGGCTGTCGCCCACCAAAGAAATTCCTTTTGTAGACAGGGAATCAGAGGAAGAATCAAGTCTAAGTCCTGTGTGTGTTGACACCAAAGGTTCTTGAGGTACCATTGCATTTTCCTTATATGCAGTCTTGCATATGGAATCATCAGAAAGCATGAAGCCATGAACCTCAGAGCTTGCAGGAATTGCCTTGCAGAGATCTGGGTCATGCTTGCTAAATCCTTGAAGTAAGTCAAAAGATCTTCCTGTTTCTCCAGAGGGAGGAATACCATCTGGGTGGCTGTATTCAGACTCACTCCCAGGAATATCAGCTCCCTTGTAGGTACCAGATTTGCCTTCTTTTCATTGAGAGTGTAGCCCAAGGAGGTGAGGAGGTTTTTCACGAGGTCCAAATCCTGTAGAAGTTGTTCTGGGGAGTTTACTTGAATGAGGCAGTCGTCCAGGTAAGGATAAATTTGAATGTTTCTCTACCTGCAAAAGGCAACGACTGGTGCTAGGCATTTCGTGAAGACACTGGGAGCAGTAGATAAGCCAAAGGACAGTGCAGAAAATTGAAAGTGATGTTCTCCAGCCCTGAACCAAAGGAATTGCCTGAAACTTTCCCTGATTGAGATGTGCAGAAAAGCCTCCTTGAGATCCAAAGTTACCAGCCAGGAGTCCTTGTTCAGCATTGACAGTAACTGTTGAAGAGTGAGCATCTTGAATTTGGGAATCACCAGAAAAGTATTTAGGATAGATAGATCCAGGATAGGGCACCAGGTGCCCCCTTTTTTGGGTACCAGAAAAAGTCTTGAATAAAAACCCTGGTCCTGCTGCTTTACTGGAACCGGCTCTATAGCACCCAGTCAGTAAAGATTGAACCTGGTTTTGTACCTCTGCCCTTTGATTTGAGGGAATATCTGGGTATCCTCGGAGAACAGGGAGAGTGTGAAAATAAAACTTGTAACCCTGGTTCACTATTTTGAGTACCCACTTGTCGTCTGTGATGGTAGGCCATACCTCTGCAAACCTGGCTAACCTTCCCCCCAAAGGAAATTGTGGGCCTCCAGAGGCTGGCATGGGAAAGCCTAAGTCATTGGGAATGCTTGCCTTGGGAAGGTTTCTTAGAATTCCCAGATTTAGAGGATGAAGAGTGCCACTGCTTACCTTTCTGAGAGACAGAAACTTGCCCTCTCGAAGACCTGAAACTCCACGAACTAGAGCGACTCTGTTTGCCAGGATCAGGAAAGGACCAAGTTTTGGAAGGCTAATTCCTACTGCACCGAGGAGATTGAACCTGGAGAAAATCCTTAACAGCTTGCATAGACTTAGCCTTATCCTACAACTTTTTCAAAACTTCTTCAGCCTTGCTACCAAAAAGGAAATCCTTATATAAAGGCACATCCAGCAACATTGATTTAACTGGTTCTGAAAGAGGCTGCTCTCTGAGCCACGCATGTCTCCTAATGACTGAACCAGTGGCAGCTGCTCTGCATGAAGCCTCCAAAGTGTCAAAACCACAATGCAAAGAATGCTTAAAAACCAGACAAGCAGAATTCAAAAGATCTTGCAAGTCCCTATTCTCCATCAAGGAAGGAACATCAGCAATCTTAGCCTTAGTAGTCTGTAAAGTATGCTGTTGACACTTAAGCATGTGAAACAAACAATTAGTAGACCTAATAGCCAGAGTGGCAGAGGTATAAACCTTCTTACTCCACCTGTCCAAAGCTCTAGATTCCTTATCAGAAGGGACAATGTTTTTAGCAATAGTAGCTTTAACACCTTTGGGACCTTGAGAAATAATTTCAGGATCCACAGTAGGAATCTTAAAAAGAAACTGATGCGACTCAGGAACCCCATAATACCTGTCAGGTTTCCTAAGAGCTGGAGGAACAGAATTAGGAGTCAGAGAATTTTCTATGAAAACATCATCCACGACTTCCAAAACTGGAGGAATAGCCAGAGGCTTATGCCGAGGAAAATCCCAAAATGCCCTGATTCTCTTCTTAGACCGAGGAAAGTCCTGATATTCCCACTTAAAGTGTTCCCAAAGAGTATTTAAGGTATCCCCAAAGGAAAAATCCTCTGGAGGGGATACTGAGGGAATAGAGTCTTCAGCATCAGAATCCTCAAAACCAGAAAAAAGTTGAGAGTTCCCTTCCTCATCAGCAGAAATACTGGATAACTCAGAGTCTGAATCAGATAAAACCTCAGGAGACACAGCCCTAGCCCTCTTGGGAGGAGGGGGTTGAGGTCCCCTAATAAGGGTTAAAAGATCATTAGCCATTTTCACCAACTAGGCCTGAGGTACAGGAGAGGAGTCCAACACCTGTTTAGGGGTAGGTTTGTGGCTGGAAGACTTGCTGACAAACTGGAGAGACTCGGGAGGCCTATCCATGGTAGGAGTCTGAACCCAGGCTGCAGGTTTGGATCTGGCCTCCTGACAAACGTTGGCATTAGAAGCTGGTGCCTGCATAGTGGCTCTGAACCCATCTGAGGCAGTGCCAGGCAGAGGGTCTGAAATCGATGTGAAGCCTGCGGCATGGAGGACTCAGTAAATGTCTCAGCAGAGGCCTGTGGCTGAATTTCTGTGGAATGCAGGGGCTACGAAAGTGCCTCACTGGGTCCCGCTAAGCTGACAGCCTTCTTCAAAATCCAAAAAGGCCTGTCGTGGTCTTTATCCTTGTGTTTGCTGGGAACATCTGAAAGCAAGAGACCAGATGCCATACCAACAAACCTAGCCCAGACTCTGAAATACTTATACAAAATTTTAGCTCTATGGTGTATAGTACGCAGGTTAAAGAATCACAGAGATCACAGATAGGGATGCCATGCTCAAGGCCCAAACAAACAATACAATAGGAATGAAAATTACGGTGCAGAATCTGTTTTCCACAGGCAAGACAGTTATTGACTTTATCTGACATTCATTATCGCAAGAAAAGAATGGCCCAACGGGGTATTTATCTGAAGCTGTCTTCAACTTAATAGTTGGAATTCAACACTAAGATAAACGGCCGACCGGCACTGGTGCTAATCGCATCTGCTTCGGGCTCCGTGGCAAGAAAGACTGAGGAAATGGTGTTGGCTGCCCTCCCTTTATACCTGATGTCCTGACATCAGGTTTACAGCCGATGGCAGCCGTTGTCATAAACCAAAGACTTTGGTATTCGGGCCGACTGAGGGCTACCGGAAGCTGGATAACACCATTTTGTAAGGACTGCAACAGTGCAACACGAAGAACATCAGAGTAACAGCTTCAAGTGTCTGGGAGGGGTGGTTGAGGAGAAGGGAAGTTTGAATGAAGAGATCAAAGCTAGAATCATAGGGGCTACAGCCAACTGGCATATAGTGTCAAGTGTAGTATATGACAGAAGAATGCCAAAGAAGCTGAAAAGTAAAATGTACAAGACAGTGGTGTGACAAGTACTATATGGCACAGAAACCTGCAGATGAGGAAGCCAGATGTGATGAAAATGAAATGCCTGAGAGGGGTGGTAGGATACACACTGTGGGACAGATGAAAAAATGAAGACATAAGAGCAGAAGCCAAAGTAGCTCCCACTGCAGAAAAGATCAAAGAGAACAGATTACTATGATTAGAATACATGTACAGAAAAGCAGAAAACAACCTTGTGAATTAGATTTTGTACAGACAGGAAGAAGGTAAGAGAACACAAGGACATCCAGCAAAGAGGTGGGTGGATTGTGTGAGAGACGATCTGCAACAGTCAGGCATGAGTTTCGAAGAAGGCATGACTGTGGCATTTAATCAAGAGAGATGGCGGCAGTTAACACAATACTCCCACATCATGTAGAAAAATGGGAAAAAGGGAGTTGATGATGATTATGATGATGACAGGGATGCCCTCTTTCACCATATTTATATAATTTATATACAGAACCACTATTTCTTTGCATAACACAAAACTCTTTTTACCATATACCTGTCATCTGTAATATTCCTATACCTCTAACAGCATTTGCTGATGATCTAAATCTATATTTTATGCTACCTAAGACAGATCTGACAAAAATGTTATAGAACATTGATATTTTTTCATAGTTTTCTAACTACAATGTAAACCTAACTAAATCAGTTATTTTTCCTCTTGATATTAAATATAGATTCTCTTGTTTCTTCCTAAATCAGAAATTAAGATAAAAAATTCTTTAAAATATCTAGATATAACCTTTCATCATAACCCTACTTCTTACTCCAAAGACAATCTAGCAAAAGTATGGTCTAATATCAAACAGGACATTTCTAAATGGAATAAATTTAATTTTTCTCAATTATCTAAAATCTTTATCATTAAAATGAATATACTTCTCAGATTGCTATTTCAGTCTAATTAAACTAATCTAATAGTACATTTTATTTTTTTTCAGAAAATTATGGCCAAATTATTGAAGTTTAAATTTGTCAGGATTGGATATAAAAATTAATCTGTCATAAGACCTGGATCTATATTACCTTATCAAAAAGGCTATACATCAAACACCTTTTCATCGACACCTAAACATCAAACTGCCATTTATGTGAATAGCCACTTCAGCGATTTTTTTCCAAGGGTAAAAAATCGCTTGGCCAACCAGAAACGACACATCACATTAAACATTTCAAAGTGGGGGGCTTTGTCCTCCACACCCCCCAAGTAAATATGCCAACTCTGAGATTGCACTCATCATCATCATCATCTTCTTTGACCTTTTCCCGTTAGGGGTCGCCACAGCAGATCATCTGTTTCCATTTCTTCCTGTCCTCTGCATCATGCTCTTTCACACCAACCACCTGCATGTCCTCACTCACCACATCCATAAACCTTATCTTAGACCTTCCTCTTTTTCTCTTACCTGGCAGCTCCATCCTTAGCATCCTTTTCCCAATATACCCAGCATCCCTCCTCAGCACATGTCCAAACCAACGCAATCTCGCCTCTCTTGCTTTGACTCCAAATTGTCCAACCTGAGATGACCCTCTAATATACTGATTCCTAATCCTGTCCATCCTAGTCACACCCAGTGCAAATCTTATCATCTTTAACTCTGCCACATCCAGCTTTGACTCCTGCCTTTTTGTCAATGCCACCGTCTCCAGACCATATAACATAGCTGGTCTCACTACCGTCTTCAAGACCTTCTCTTTCACTCTTACTGGTACCCGTCTGTCACAAATCACTCCTGACACTCTTCTCCACCCATTCCAACCTGCCTGTACTCTCTTCTTCACCTCTCTTCCACATTCACTATTACTCTGAACTGTTGATCCCAAGTACTTAAACTCATCCACCTATACCAACTCTACTCCCTGCATCCTCACCATTCCTCTACCCTCCCTCTCATTTACACACATATATTCTGTTTTAGCCCTGCTGACCTTCATTCCTCTCCTCTCTAAAGCATATCTCCACCTCTCCAGGGTCTCATCAACCTGGTCCCTACTCTCACTACATATCACAATGTCATCTGCAAACATCATAGTCCACGGGGCCTCCTGTCTGATCTCATCTGTCAACCTGTCCATCACCACTGCAAATAAGAAAGGGCTCAGAGCTGATTCTTGATGTAATCCCACCTCCACCTTAAACGTATCTGTCACTCCCACCACAGTCCTCACTAATATCGCACTACCCTTGTACATATCCTGTACCACCCTACATACTTCTCTGCTACTCCTGACTTCCTCATACAATACCACAACTCCTCTCTAGGCACCCTGTCATATGCTTTCTCTAAGTCCACAAAGACACAATGCAACTCCTTCTGACCTTCTCTGTATTTCTAAAACACTCTCAGAGCAAACATTGCATCTGTAGTGCTCTTTCCTGGTATGAAACTATACTGCTGATCACTAATCATCACCTCCCCTCTTAACCTAGCTTCCATTACTCTTTCCCACAACTTCAAGCTGTGACTGATCAATTTTATCCCTTTGTAGTTACTGCAGCTTTGCGCATCACCCTTATTCTTAAAGATAGGTACCAAAACACTTTTTCTCCACTCCTCAGGCGTCCTCTGACTTTCCAAAATTTCATTAAACAATCTGGTTAGAAATTCCACTGCCATTTCTTTTAAGCACCTACATGCTTCCACTGGTATGTCATCTGGGCCAGCAGCTTTACCATTCTTCATCCTCTTCATAGCTGTACTTACTTCTTCCTTGCTAATCTCTTTCACTTCCTGATTCACTATCCCCACATCGTCCAACCTTCTTTCTATCTCATTCTCTTCATTCATCAGCCCCTCAAAGTACTTTTTCCATCTGCTCAATACACTCTCCTCACTTGTGAGTATGTTTCCCTCACTATCCTTTATCACCCTTACCTGCTGCACATCTTTCCCATCTTGTCCCTCTGACTAGCCAATTGATACAGGTTCTTTTCTCCCTCTTTAGTGTCCAATCTCTCATACAACTCTCCATATGCCTTATCCTTAGCCTTTGCCACCTCTCTCTTTGCCATGTGCCTCATCTCCTTATACTCATGTCTACTTTCTTCATCTCTTTGACAATCCCACTTCTTCTTCGCCAACATCTTCCTCTGTATACTGTCCTGTACTTCCTCATTTCACCACCAGGTCTCCTTGTCCTCCTTCATCTGTCCAGATGTCACACCATGCACCTTTCTAGCAGTCTCCCTTACTAGCTCTGCTGTAGTTACTCACTTAACTTCAAAATTACTAACTATGAAAAAAATGGGTCTATATCATAATCTCGAAGGTTTAATAGTTCAAATCAATAAAGATCGAACTTCATTGATCGAACTGTTAAACCATCGAACACCTATAAAAATATTTTTAAAACAAAAAAAAAAAAACTAAAGAGTGTAGGCAGGGGGGCAAGCCCCCCTGCACCCCCACCCCCGCTACTTAAATATACCAACTCCGAGACCACACTACATTGAAGTAAATGGAAATCTCCCCTTATGGAGATTTCCGTTTAAACATTCGATCTTCTGCACTTTCCCTATTCTCATATCGACAATATCAGGTTCGATATTGTCAGACTTCGAGATAACAATATAGACCCTGAAAAAACATCTATACACAGCTTATGACAGTTAATAATGCCTATCTAACTCCAGTCATTCTTAATAAGTTCTATTCCTGAGCAACACCATCTTGCTTCCTTTGTAGATTTCACAAAGCTGATTTATTACATAGACTATGGAGCTATAAAAGTTATTACAAATTATGTTGTTCTCAGAAAGTTAGATTAGAGAAGATGGGTTATGAGAAATCTGCTCAGTCTTGGGAAATTGCAGTATTACATATCACCCTGCCTAGTTTAAACTAACAAGATATCCATATCTTAAATACATTGTTTTCATTGATTAAACTCTAAACAAAAATTGGATGGCTAGATCAAAAATTTCATGGGAGGATTTTAAGAAAATGGATGGTAAATATATAACAGCACACAAACTGTATTAAGCCAGTCACATTAAATGCTCATTTTATGAAATATATTAAAAAAAAATTTTTGACATTCCCCCGGATTTACTAATCTTCCATGTAAGACTAGATTAGTCTTACACGGAAGCGCCAGTGTAAGAATATGATGGCAGCACACCATGCATATTAATGAGGGCACGCTGCCTCAACTCTAAAGCTTACACGGAGTGTGGATGAGTGTAAGGGGCGTGTCGGACTGCCGAGCAGTCCAAAAATCCATGCCCCTGCAAAGAAGGAATGCTGCAATTTTGAGTTACATGAGTGAGTCCGCTCACGTGTCCAATGTAACACTACACTCCCCATATGTTAAACAACTTACAAAATTAAAAATAAAAATAATTTATTTTTTTTCTTCCGATATAGCTGCCCGTAGTTGCACGGGTTTGCCCATTGCTTAGCTACACTTAGCAACTTAGACACCAGAAGAGGATAATAAGAAAAAATATATGCATGCTAAGCAACATAGCAATAGTGTAGTGGTTAAAGCCTTTACACAAAGAGGAGGCACTCCTGGTTCGAATCCCACTACTGCACATTCCATTTTCTGTGGGAAATCTGTATACAAAAATATTTCCTGACATTTTTTATGCATAAGTTTTGTAAAAAGCATTGAAATGTTAAATGTAGTAGTGAACGAATTTATATATATATATATATATATATATATATATATATATATGGTTCTACCTGACATAGTCGAAACCACACAACACCGACAACCACATCACCGACACCACATATTCGACAGTCCATAAACACGAAACCACACATAACCGACAACGAAATAACCGACGGTACACAAACACGAAACCCCATACACTGCACACACCACAATAACAATTAAAAACAAAACACATCCCCATTCCACAAACCACACACACAACACAAGCACACCAAAATCCTTACAAGCCCACACTAAACCTTACCCTAACCCTAAGGTCCGTCACTATCGCACTTACCTACCCGCCTCCCTAACCCTAACTCACTTAACCCGCCCTATCGCCTCCTAACCCTAACTCACTTAACCCACCCTATCGCCTCCACCCTAACTCACTTAACCCCCTATCGCCTCCCTAACCCTAACTCACTTAACCCACCCCTATCGCCTCCCTAACCCTAACTCACTTAACCCACCCCTATCCCCACAGACCGTCAATCTCCACACTTACCTGCTCGCACCTAACGTCCGTCACTACCGCATACTCACACAGCCTTTCCCCATGTCGGCATCCTCGGCGTTGGTGTTGTCATCCGTCGTGTCGGTCTTCTGCATTGTCGATGTTCTGCCACTCGCGATTCGCGTCGGTCTTCTTCACTTTCGATCTTCTGGAGCTCAGTTCGATGTCGGTCTTCTGCGCTGTCGACGAAGTCAGGTAGAACCATATATATATATATGAAGGTGAAATGGTTATGCATTCTGAGGCATGAGTTCCCTATGTTAATAAATATAAAGCACTGCTAAGCATATTTTACCATTATTGAGCATATTTAAATACAATTGCGCATAGCTGAGCACCACGCTAACCAGCGCAATGTCAGGCAACGTCAGGCAAAGTCAGGCAAAGTTGAGCAAAGTCGGGTAAACATGCTCACACCTGCTTTACTGTTCCTTAACTAGTCAGGTCTGCCCAGCAGGAAAATAAAAAGCAGTGACAGAGCTTGAACTCAGGCTACTGTGCACTATATTGCACAGTACTTAACCACTAAGCCATGACAGCATTTCACAAACATGCACTTTCAACAGACACATATCTATCAAAGGAATTTTAAACATTGCCAACATCAGCTAAGAAGGCGTGCCTACAGCTGAGTTTTTCCAAAACTGGCCAATCACAAATAAGTGTGGGAAATGAGGCATATTTAAGCTCCACAGGTGGGAATACTTGCTATAACTGGTTGTAGCTTCCTTCTGCAGTTAGCATGGCTGGTGTTGGTGAAGGCACTCGATTTAGAGTGCAATGCTGGGGCATCCAGGAGTCCAAAATTATGGTTTGGCTCCTTGTCCACAATCATGAGGAAAGACTCCTGCGGGGCCAGTACCAGGGTACCCAATATAAAATGGAGGCCTGGAGCAGTCTTGTCCATGATCTCACCAGTGCCACTGGTGTTTCTCAGACTGGTAAGCAGGTCAGGCACCATTATTTTGACCTGAAGCGATGTAGGGAGCATCAACTGGACCAGTAGATCCAGGAATCCCATATGATGCCTAATGCCCCAGTACTGAGTAAGTAGCCATTGTATTAAGTAGTTAAGAATTGCTATGCTTGTCTATACTATGGATAGGTATGTCTCAATATCACTGCCTTTACTTCACAGCTGCAGGTGACCAGGCTATGAACCAGCAAGCCCATGACAATAGGCTGCAACAACTGCTTAAAAGTGCCTTAGTCACTCTGTATGTGAGGGCCCTTGTTCTCCTCAGGAGCAAAAATAAAACACCTCTGTTTGTCTCAAACCCGGACTTTGCACACACTACACAACATGAAGTACCACTAAGCCATGGTAGATATACAGCAAGTTGGTGCTTAAATAATTATACCATGCATCAGAATGAGTGAATATAAAGGAAAATTAGGAGTACCATACCAGACAACTTGTTCTGTGGATGTTGACCAACAGTTGTTGTGGGATTACATTACATGACTGTGATAAGAGAAGCAGCCATTCTAGTAGGAAATAATGTTACACCATCACTTTACAACCCCACACAGTATCACAGCAGGACAAACACTGGCATATCAGTTTAGGGCAGAGGCCATACCTCTCAACTATCCCTAATTTTCAGGGATGTCCCTGATTTTGATACAAATTTTAGCTCTGTCCCTCTGAATCCCTCCTAAAACTACTGACTTTTGGCAGAAAGGTGGTGAATTACACAATGAATAATGACAATAATTAAGAGTTAGACACTTCTTTTACTTCAGAAAAGGTGTATTAATTCATATGCTCTGATTCTCTCAATGTTTCAACTTAATGGCACTAATATTTAAAGGTGTCCCTGATTGTCCCTGACTTTTTCTTGACTTTTCCCTGATTCTGTTCAAATATGTACCTGATTAGTTGAGAGGTCTAGCAGAGGCAGAAACACAGAGGCATATTAGCCTTTCTGCTGTTACACACTGTGCAAATAGCTTTGGAAGGAGTTTGGGAAGCATACCCTTATGTAGGAATGCAACACTGAAATACAAATGGATGTAGTAATGTACTGATAGCAACCAACTGTAAGAATGCCATTGCTCTATTGCTGAAAAGACCTGTGTGGTGCACAGACAAATAATAACAGGCTATTCTCTGGCTATCATGTGGATAGGTCCACAGTTGGGAGTTACGCAGACAGATTACTTGCCTTGATAAACTAACATGTACACAGCAACCCTGTAAGTCCAGCAAGATAAAATCCAAACAATACTACTTACGCTCTCTGTACTTCTGCAACCCTACCCAAATGAAGAATGTACCTGTGTGTGTAGGGTCTACCAAGGATGTAGATAAGCATACTCACTGTACTGAAATGTGTCCAGTTTTTCTGAGCAGCTTGTGCTAATGTCAACACTAAAAAAGCACAAAATGTTTAGAACTGAGTAAATGAATATTCACAGTATAGCATTTCACAAACAATTCTTGTGCCAAAGGAATACATCTCTATAACTAGCTTTGTATGGCAGTTAATTGTAACAGTTGAAAAGAAAGTACATATTTCCATGTATCTTGGGGTAGCATTTTGAGGGGTGAGTACATTTCTACACTGACAAGTGAGTATGGAAGCAGCAGCATTAGGTCTGAGTACAAAATGTAAATCTCTGGCTACAACACTGACTTCTGATACAAGAACTATACCAACCTTCTGTCTTAAACAATGATGCCCACACCAAACAAGGATGATCTCCATCTCGGAAAGCTGAAAGGGCCACGCCTACATGAGTCAGCAATTTATAATACTGGGTTGCTATGACACAATTACTACACAGCAGGCTGCATGCAATTAGCAAAGGGTGGCCACTAATTGGTGCAGATGACATCACATGCTCATGTGCAAATTCCTACAAAAGCAGGCTGCAATCTCTGCCAACAAACTCAATCACTCTATTGCAGAGACTGACAGAGAGAGAGACTGAGAGAGAGAGAGAGAGAGAGAAGGAAAAAGAAATATTACCAAATTATACAAAGGAAAGGTATGTGACACATATGTATTTACTGGCATGTAGTAGATGTTATTGAAGAATGGTCTACATAATGTGAAACATTCATATGTGGCAGCAGTACTTCATTATGCACAGATGTTCTGCTTAACTACTGCTATGGACAATACTGTGTGTACCTGTGGGCATTGGGACATACCTGTGAAATGTGTAGCTCAGCATTAAATGCCAAAGATCTGATCCATGTTATCTGTGTTCTGTAC